>NC_058405.1:147378036-147587691 GCF_002201575.2 Neomonachus schauinslandi
GACAGAGAGAGACACAGCGAGAGAGGGAACACAAGCAGGGGGAGTGGGAGAGGGAGAAGCAGGCTTCCCGCCGAGCAGGGAGCCCGATGTGGGGCTCTATCCCAGGACCCTGAGATCATGACCCGAGCCGAAGGCAGACGCTTAACGACTGAGCCACCCAGATGCCCCTATGCAAACTAATTTTAAGGGGTAAAAAAACCTTGGAATTTTCCATTTGCCTAAATTGTTGGTAATAATTTTATATATCATACTGTAGTTGAGGCTACCATATCAATTATTTCAATCACAATCCCCCAGGCAACAGTCCAGAATTTATAAATCAAAATCTGTAGGAGATGGAACCTGGTCCTGAGCATTTTTTAAAAGCATCACAAGTAAAACTGATGGACACTCTTACAGAGAAATAATTTTTAATCCCAAGAGACTGATTTCACTCTGGTTTGTAGAGGGAGCACTAAAAACTATTTTTATAAATATATAAGATAAAATTGAAAACAAAATTTTATTTATGCCCTAATCTTAATGTAATTTATATAATAAAATAATATGTATTTCAGAATACGAATCTTAGGTAGTAGCTCATGAGGTGACATATTATATTAGTAAAATGTTTTGCACTTATAATTAATATACTTGGATTTGAGAAAAACAAGATAATATTCAACTGAAGAGTGCTGGCTTTTTAAAATTCTTAACATTTCAAAATCAATAATAAGTAAGTATAAACAAAAAGCAATTGTGAATTTAAAACTAAAATAGAGACTGATATAGGCTCATTGTTATATTGATTACAATCATGCAGAGCAGCATTGATTTAATTTCCAAAACAATGAAATTTAGTAAATTTTTTAGCACAATAAATAACAGACTACTCTCAATATATAGAGTAATTGTATTTCTGGAAAATTGAAAAAATATTAAAAACACTTTGTGTGGGCACCTGGGTGGCCGAGATGGGTAAGCGACTGCCTTCGGCTCAGGTCATGATCCTGGGGTCCTGGGATGAGTCCCACATCAGGCTCCCCCTGCTCAGCAGGGAGTATGCTTCTCCCTCTCCCTCTGCCTGCCACTCCCCCTGCTTGTACTCTTTCTCTCTCTCTGTCAAATAAATAAATAAAATCTCAAAAAAAACCCCAAAAAACAACACTTTGTGTTTATATCTAAAATTGTTACAGAATTATGTTCTCTGATTACTATAAACATATTTCATCTACATGAATAGGAGCATTTCCTGTGGAAAATGAGATATTTTGTGGGAATATCTTGAGCAGTGAAACTAATATCTGGTACCAAATCACTAAATGACAGGGTTATTCCTTATATCATTTGTGTTACCTGAAAAGACCCCATAAATTCCCAAAATGTCCTATGGAGCTGGTACCATCTACTTTGAGTACTCTACTTCTTCAGAGGTAATCTGGATTGCCACATACATTTTTTTGCTATATTCAACACTAAAGTCAGTATTTTCTTCTGGGATCCTTAGGAAGCTTCTGCTAATTTCGGAAGTGTCAAACCAGATGACTGACCTCCAGACTGCAAATTGCCCAGATTAGACGCTACTGGCATACTAGATGCTGTTGGAGCCCCACTCATATGCACTTGAGACACTTAATTTGTCAAGTGATGTCCTTCTTTTTGCCTGAGAGCTTTCTCTTGACCGATGCACTTTACAGGCTGAAAATGACCTAAACTAGGCCTTTAGTGATCATCTCTCATTGGATCAGACAACCAGCATATAGCATAGTTTTCCCTCCAAAACTGAGTCCCTGTTACTTTCAATAGAAACCTATCTAATTAAAACACCTTTTCTTATTTTATTCCCTTCCTTATTTTACTTCCCACTCCTCTACAGATCCTTCCTGCAGTTAATTTGCAATCAAATGTTTTTCTTGGAGTATGCATCTAGGGAACTTCTAAAACAGGTGGTGAAGGATGAGATTCTGGTGGATCACTTGCTATCCAGATGTCAACAAGGATCCCCTTGCTGATGGTAACTGGTATGATAATCCATAGCATCCTATACAATGCAGTTGCTAGCATGGATTAGTATAGAACGCAGGTGAAATGCTAGCAGTGGTTTATGTAATGGCATTAGTGCTTGAAAGAATGCGTGTGATGCTTATTATACAGATTGTGTTGTTGGTGATTGTTAACATCACTGACGTCCCAAGACAGTAACAGACATAGATTAGCAAATCAAATAATTTAGAATATAGTGTGAAACGCGGGAAGTACCCTTGGCAGCACTTAAAAAAACCCTTATCTTTTGTAGCTAGAAGTAAGAGTGTGTTGAAAACTAAGGTCTTAGTTGTAAGAGATGCTCACCACAAAAGAAACTCAATTTACAGCCATAACCGGTCCCTCATATTGAAGCCCGAGCCCTAATAAGGAGGAATGAGACCCTGAAGCCAGGATATTTGGGTAGAGATGCCAGAGATCTTTATACTCCTAGATGTTTCTGGATAGTCTAAGCAGGATAGGAAGATGCCATCTTCCTTGCTAGAGAAGAGTAGTCCCGTGCTTTTTGGAGATTATGAAAAGGCCTCACTGAAGTTAATGCCTTGAAAAATGATTCTTTGCCTCTTTTGATGTGTCTCTATCTCCACTCACTGCTTCTAGACTAATAGGGTCAAGTCTCACAGAACTCCAGTGGAAAGCTATGGTTCTTCCTATGGAAAGAAGATTCGGTACCAAAGGTCCTGGTTCATATGTACCAGGAGGAATCTGAAGAACATACTAGGGATTTTGAGGGGGCTGGTCCAGCGAAGGTGAATAAAGGCTGATAGGAAATTTGTTTGTTCATATAGGGACACTCACTCATCATTTTGAATTTAATAATGCATTAAGAATACTGGAGATAAGCTTAATATGTTTCAAGAAATTGTTCCTTGAAGCATAGAAGCACCAAGTAAATGAGGCAGAGATGTCAGAATTGCTTAAGCAGAATTGAGAAAGCTGGCAGAGGCTCAGAAAATTGAGCTTGTTTAAATAGATGTATTACAGAAGACCAGAAAAACCGCCATCTGACAATGTACTAGGAAGGCACAGGAAACAGTCTCTTCCTAGGAGAAATAATAATTAAGTTAATAGATGGGGCGCCTGGGTGGCTCAGTCACTGGGCGTCTGCCTTCGGCTCGGGTCATGATCCCAGGGTCCTGGGATCGAGCCCCGCATCGGGCTCCCTGCTGGGCGGGGGGCCTGCTTCTCCCTCTCCCACTCCCCCTGCTCATGTTCCTACTCTCGCTGTCTCTCTCTGTCAAATAAATAAATAAAATCTTAAAAAAAAAAAGAATTAAGTTAATAGAGTTAACATCATTTTTATAGAGAAAGTCAATAGCAGTTGTCCTCTGTACCCTCTTTATTTTAAAAAGTGTATTAATGGAAATAAAATCAGGAATTAATCTATTTGTTGAGGTAACAATGGGAATTAATGAACAGGATGGCTATCATTTAAGAATAAATTATTAAAATGTCAGAAATGTTCTTGAAATGATGAAACAGTTTGTCCAAGATCATATGGCTGGCTAGTGACTAAACTGGGAGTTTAATTTATATAATCTGACTTTAGCATCAGCACATTTAACTATTATTGTGGTTATAGAAGTACAGATTCAATGTGATAATGTCTGTGTATGTGTTATACTTTCTAATCATTGGAGTATAAAAATATTCAAACAATGATATCATATGGTTTATATGCTAGATTTTCCAATTTATGTTTCAGATCACATAAATTTGACTTCCAGATTGTAACAAACAAATCAAACAACCAACAGGGGCCGAGAGGACTAGGGGCACCATCACTGAGTCTTCTTTTTCCTACAGGCTCATAATGAAAATGCCATAGACCCTTTCATTTCTCTTTTTGCTTTTCCATTTCTCAATCCTCATTAAAATAACTGCATTTTGGGCTTTATTATCTCTTACCTGGTTGGTTTAACAAACTCCTACCATTTTTCTTGCATCAATCAATCGTAACTATTAAAGCTGAATTTGGAAAAATACCACCATCCCATGCCAGTGGTATGCTTGGAAACCCCATGGGCTTCTTTACATGCTCTATGTACTCTAAGTTTCATTTCTGAAACAAGTGCCAACTTTTCCACCTGCCATGTGGACCTAGAGATCTCCCTCACCCTGGGTCCCACCATGTCCCAGCATGCTTTCTGCCAGGGCACCGGATATCCGGTCCTTGCATCTGCTACGGGTTTGCTCAAAGCATTTTTCCACCTGGAATGTATCCCTCTTCTCTTGACGTATTCAAATTTTACCTTTTCTTCAGACCTGAATTTAACCTCTCACCCCAAAGATTCATCATTTCATGTTAAACTATAGTTTTTTTTTCTGTTAAGTATGTTTATCATATTTTGTTTAGATTATTTTTTCAACCAGATGATTACAGATTGTTAGAAATGGAAGAAACAAGAGATTCTTTAATTCCACATATGTTTAAGACGAGACAACTAAGGTGCTCAGTGTAGCAATACTTAGATTTGTATTTTATTTTTCTTACTTTTGATTTTTTTTAATTAATTTATTTATTTTAGAGAGAGACCATACAAGCGGGGGTGGCAGTGGGGGAGGGCAGAGAGAGAATCTCAAGTGGACTCTGTGGTGAGTGTGAGCCTGACGAGGGGCTGGATCTCAGGACCCTGAGATCATGACCTGAGCTGAAATCAATAGTCAGATGCTTAACTGATTGAGCCACACAGTTGTCCCTTAGGTTTATATTTTAATACATCGCTTTCATTTCCAGATACATACCTTCTATTTTTATTTTTACCCTATGGTCAAATAATAGTTACCAAATAGTTACTGATTGATCAGTGTTTGTTGAACATAAACTTATATTTTTTCCTAGGCTAGTGTATATCAGAATCATATTGGAGAGCTCATTAAATTAGTTTGCTAGGCCCCATTCCCAGAATTTCTGTAGGTTTGGTGTGGAGTTTGAGAATTTGTCTTTCAAACAAGTTCTCCCATTTGCATTGAAGCTGCTGACCCAGGGACCATGCTTTGAGAACAACTGGCCTAGGCTATTAACTGATAAATATAACAGTTGTAAAAAGCATAACACCTCTGTCCTAGGAATCTTTCCCTCTTTATTTATTTTTAAATTTAACATAATTGGTATAAAATCAGAAGAAAAAAATTAAAACACACTTGCTTTTTATTTTTCTTTTCTTTATTTTTTTCCAGTATAAAAAGTGGAAAGCGTAGTTGAATATAGTTGACAATGTTACATTAGTTTCAGGTGTGCAACATAGAGATTCAACTTCTCTATTTGTTATGCTTTGCTCACCACAAGTGTAGCTGCCATCTGTCACTATACAGTGCTATTACAATATCATTATCAAGATTCCCTACGCTGTGCCTTTTATTCCATGACTTATTCATTCCATAACTAGAAGCCTATATCTCCTGCTCCCCTTCACTTATTTTGCCCATCCTAAATCCTCTTCACTCTGGCAACCATCAGTTTGTTCCCTGTATTTATAGGTCTGATTTTGCTTTTTGTTTGCTTGTTTATTCATTTGTTTTGTTTTTTATATTCCACATGTGACTGAAATCATGTATTTGTCTTTCTCAGTCTCACTTATTTCACTTAGCTTAATACCCTTGGTCCATCCATGTTGTTGCAAATGGCATGAGCTCATCCTTTTTATATGGCTGCAGAATGTATGTGTGTGTGTGTGTGTGTACCACATTTTCCTAATTGATTCATCAGTCCGGTGGACACTTAGGTTGCTTCTATACCTTCACTATTGTAAATAATGCAGTAAACATAGGGGTGCATATATCTTTCTGAATTAGTGTTTTCAGTTTCTTTGGGTAAATACCCAGAGGTGGAATTATATGGTATGTCTATTTTTAATTTTTTTTGAGGAAACTCCATATTGTTTTCCACAGTGGCTGTACCAATTTATATTCCCACCAACAGTGCAAGAGGATTCCTTTTTCTCCACATCCTCACCAACACTCATTATTTCTTGTCTTTTTGCCTTCAGCCATTCTGACATGTATAAGGTGATATCTCATTGTGGCTTTGCATTTCCTTGATGGATTAGTGATGTTGAAAATCTTTTCACATGGAAAAATGTCTGTTCAGGTCCTCTGCCCATTTTTTAATCAGATTTTTTTTTTGGTGTTGAGTTATATAAGTTCTTTATATATTTTGGATATTAATTCCCTTATTGCATATATCTTTTGCAGATATTTTCTCCCATTCAGTAGGTTTTCTTGTTATGTTGTTGATAGTTTTCTTTGTTACGCAAAAACTTATTTCGGTGTAGTCCAAATAGTTTAATTTTGCTTTTGTTTCCCTTGCCTGAGGAGACATATCTAGAAAAATGTTGTTCTGACTGATGTCAGAGAAATTACTGCCCTTGTTCTTTTCTAGGATTTTTATGGTTTCAGGTCTCACATTTAGGTCTTTAATTCATTTTGAGTTTGTTTTTTTGTGTATGGTATTAGAAAGTGGTCCAGTTTCATTTTTTTGCATGTGGCTGTGTTTTCCTAGCACCATTTATTGAAGAGACGGTCTTTTTTTTTTTTTTTTACTATTATGAAATCCCTATCAAAATCCCAATGACATTTTTATTGAAATGTAATTAACATACAGTTTTATATGTTTTAAGTTATTTTCAAGTGTAATCGCTTCTCGGCCTTTTGGCTAAGATCAAGGGTAAATTATTTTCAAGTGTAGAACATAATGATTCAACAATCCTATACTGTCTTTTCCCCATTGTATATTCATTGCTCTATGTTATTTTGATTTTAGGTTACCCGACTCATTATATATAAAACATTGTATTCTTTTCTTTTTGTAAATTACTAGGTCAATGGATTTACATGCACTATTTTGACAATTATGATAATTGAGGTGTTCTTTTTCCTTACATTAACAATGGAAAAAATGCTTTATTCAATTTTAATAAATATTTCCTTTCCTAGGTTAAAAAAAAGAATGTCTAGGTAAAAGTCATTTATCAGAACTGTTTACAAATTAGCTCTTTATTCCCCACCACTGAGAGAAATCTACCTATAGGATGGAATGTCATATCTCTTGGGACTTTCTCAGAGTTACAAAGGCCAGTTACAGCAATGCATAAATGAACAGCCTAGCAGAAATGACCTCAGGTTATATGAAGAGAATGACCTGCCTCTGGAATTTTTCATGGCTAATTTACCAAATTCATAACACTGTCATCTATTCTTATTAAAATTAATAAATAGAAATTGTTCCTGTAAATCTCTAAAGAAAATCATGCATCTACAAATAGCAAAGCTATTAAGCAGATGACAAATACATGTTTTCTAACACTATTCCTAGAAAAGCTGTATCTGACATCTGTTATTTATGTTTATTTTTATTTTATACATATGTTCAGATTGCTTTAGATATGCCACCATAAATATAACCAAAGGTTTTTATCTCAGTAGCACCTCCTGGAGCAAATAAAGTTTGCCAAGGAAGCTGGCAAAATCAGAGCCTGCATCTACACAAACACTGGAGATCTGAGATTCATTTATCTATACATTTTATACCTGACTCATGCTTAATCATAGGAAGAAAACATTTTAAAGAAAAGGTAATAAATTTATATATAGTATATTCCTCAATTTCATTATGAAGCATATTCAGCATATTCATCTTTTATACAAAGATCTGTTGAATGCCAGCTCCCAAAATATCAACAAAACAACCTATTGAAAAGATAAAACTGAGATTTTTGCTTATTGTAGCAAAGGAGAATACCACCTTAACAGAATCTTAGTATCATTTCAGAGAAAATAATACAAAGATTAGATATTGAGATCTTTGAAGTCCCTTCTAAGGCGGTCTTTCAATGTGGAGACTTGGTTAAGATTGAGTAAAGATCATGATATAAAGTTGAACCTTGAATAACGTGGACATTAGGGCTCCTACCCTCTGCACAGTCAAAAATCCATGTATAACTCATGATTCCCCCAAAATATGGCTACTAATAGCCAACTGTTGACCAGAACCCTCACCAATAACATAAACCTTGATTGACACATATTTTGTATTTTATGTATTATATACCATATTCTTACAATAAAGTAAGTTAGAAGAAAATATTTTAAGAAAATCATAAGGAAGAGAAAATACATTTACAATACTGTATTTATGGTTACCATAAGTTTATGTCATCTGTTCACAAGATGAATCATCATCAATATTGTCTTCTATGAATCAAAATACTGTAGATGTTATATATATTACTAACACTAGACATCAAAAATGAAAAGATAATGTAAAAAAAGGAGTTCATTATTATTTATATGTATAATGACCCATGCATTGATAATGAAAAAACAGAAATATGATTGTTTTATGGTACAGTGTAATCAATATGATTGCTTCATGGTAGTCCAGCCATACAATAATGACAGAATTGTTATAAAATTTTTATAGTATTACAGTCATTTTCATAATACAGTATTGAAAACATTGCTTCTGTCTTTTAAAACCACTTACCTGTGATGATAGGCTGATAGGCAGTTTTTCCAGTTATAAGAGAGGCATACTGTATAGTAATGTAATTCTTGGAAAGCAAAGTTATAAAATAGTAAGTAAATGAGCACATTATTAATTTTATATTAAATATCACTCACCTTATGCTTACATAAAGATAGGCTGTGCACTTCCATACACATCTTGCACATGACATTCCAAATGACTACTTAAGCGATGATGACACAAAAAAGTTTTACACAGTTCTTGTTACACAGTTATTAGGTTTTCACACAAAGACACATATATACACAAAAGATAATTCTATGAACTGTATGGCATGATGATTATTTACTATTCATTGAGTGGAAATGGATCATAATAAAGGTCTTCATCCTCACCATTTTCACACTGAGTAGACTGAAGAGGAAGAGGAAGTGTTGGTCTTGCTGTCTCTGGTAGCAGAGGCAGAAAAGATAGAGGAAGTGGAAGGGGAGGCAATAGAGGCAGAAACAATGTAATTTTTCAGAAATACATCATAATTTCTCTTTGACATTTTTGCTTTTTCTTTTCTCTAAAAATGTTTCTATGTCTTGCTAGTACTTCTTCCATCATCTGCTTTAGTTTCAGTGTCCATATCATAGAAGGATCCATGTCATCAAAGAAGTCAAACACATAGTCAGAACCCTTCGGCCAGATTGTCTAATGTCAGTTTGTTTTCTGGCACTGGTTTGGAAGCACTCATCTCCATCAAGTCATATTCTGTTAATTAGCTCTTGAATTTGTCCAAGATCAGTATCTTGAAATGCTTCACCCCTGCCCCAACAAACACCCCCCCCTTTTTTTTTTCCATATCCACAATCTCTTTTGTGATTTCTTTGATTGGCTCTGTTGTAAATCCTGTGAAGTCATGCATAACGTCTGGACATAGTTTTCTCCAGTAGGAATTTATTTCGTACTTGATGGCTTTTGTGCTTTTTCTATAATAATGATGGCATCTTCAATGGTGTAATCCTTCCAGACTTTCATGATGTTGTCTTTATTGGGGTTTTCTTCCATAACTTTGACAATCCTTTCCTTAGAGCATATAATGAGCCTTAAAGGTCCCTATGACCCTCTAACCCAGAGGCTGAATTAGAGACATTACATTTGGGGGCAAGTAGACCACTTTGATGCCTTTGGTATTGAACTCTTGGGGTTCTGGGTGACCAAAGGCATTGTCCAATATCAAAAGAACTTTAAAAGACAGTCCCTTCTTGGTAAGGTACTTCTTGACTTCAGAGACAAAACATCAGTAGAGTCAATCCAGAAAAAGAGTTCTTGTCCAGGCCTTCTTGTTGCATAACCAAAAAAGACCGGTGTCTCTCTTCTCCCTTCAAGGCTCAGGGATTAGCAGTTTTATAGATAAAGGCAGTCCTGATCATAAACCCAACTGCATTTGCACAAAACAGTAGAGTTACTCTATCCCTTCCTGCCTTAAATCCTGGTGCTTGCTTCTCTTCCTTACGAGTAAATGTCTTTTGTGGCATTTTTTTTCCCCAGAATAGGGCACTTTTGTCAGTATTAAAAACCTGTTCAGGCAGATACCCTTTTTCCTCCATGGTTGTCCTAATAGTATCCGGGAACTTGTCTTCTGTCTCTTGGCCAGCAGAATCTGCTTCTCCTGTTATCTTGACATTTTTAAAACCAAACCTCTTTCTAAAATTATCAAACTATCCTTTGCTGGCATTAAATTGTTCAGCTTTAGATCTTTTACCTTCTTTTTGCTTTAAGTTGTCATGTAGTGACTTTGCTTTTTCTTGGATCATATTAAAGTCTATAGGTATGCCTTTCTTATAGCAGTCCTGCACCCACATAAAAGCTGCATTTTCAATACGAGATAAAAAGGTATTTCACAAAAAGTGCAGGGTTTTTTGCCTGCTGGTATAGCTGCAGTGATGGCTTCATGAATTTCCTTTTCTTTTTTTACAGTGGTTCTTATGCTGGATTCATTTATCTTGAAATGACCGGCAACTACGGTACATGTCAGTCAATTCACCTTTCTCTTATAATGTCATGACTTTTCTCTGCTTCTTGGGAGTACTTCTAGCATCACTAGCGACACTTCATAGGGGGCCTATGGTGTTATTCAGGTTTTACAGTATTGCACTAAAATGATATGCAAGAATGATGAGAGATCACCTTTTACTGCAATATGCAACTTATCAGAGAAGAGGTGAGATGATTAGCTCACATAGAGGTGATTAGTGTCACATGGCATTTTAAGTGGATACTCACAACACTTGAGCTTTCTGCAATAGCAATGGGAAATGGCTACAGAATTATTATGGTAGTGCAGTATGCACTACAGTTAATTTTATGCAGTTATAACTTAATACTACATTTTTATATTTGTTTACATTTCTCTCAACTGCAAATGGCACAATCTATGGTCTATAGGTGTTTGTGTAAGTTTTGATAAATTTTAACTTTTTATAATTGATTTATATATATTTTATGGTAGTAAATGATAAAATGGACTAGCATCCATATACATTTTATGCATTCATGACATTCCTTTTTCTTAATTTTTTTTCAAAATTTCTAGGGTACATGGTTTGTCTGCAAGTTTTATCATATTATGGTAAGTCTCCAAAAAGTTTTTCAATATATTCATTGAAAAAAAATCTACATATAAGTGGACCCACATAGTTCAAACCAGTATTGCTCAAAGGTCAACTGTAATAGTTCAGCATCAGTGGACACAGCAAGGTGAAGATATTGAAGTAAGGAATCTAAAGAGTCTTGGAGTAGAAATTGTTGCTTGATGCTTTTCTGTTGAAGAGTTTGATGGATCTTCTAGGAAATTACTTGAATAAACAATGAGGTAATTCTCCATATTTATCTTCCTGGGCAGGTGTTTTCTGGAATTACAAAGTTAAACTGATGAACATAGTGGAATGCCAAAGTCATGTTCATGTAGAGTAAGCTGTGTAGTTGTTTTGATTCTCAGATCACTGCTAAATGAAAGGTGACACTCCTTCCCAGCAGAATATTGTCTCTGATCTGGCACTTCAGCTCTACCTTCTGTGAGTCTGTCTGCCTCTGGTACAGAATACGATATTAATAGTGGATCCTATGGTCATTGGCCCATTCCTACAATTCTTTGTGTGTGTGTGTGTGTGTGTGTGTGTGTGTGTGTGTGTGAAATAGGTCCTTTGGTCAAATGATATTTTGTGTGCAATTCCAAGTTTGTGGATCAGGGATTTTGTAATCGACAGATAATAGTGCTAGGTGACATTCTGTGGACAGGAGGGGAAAATCCATATTGGGAAGATTAACTATTCCTGTTAGGACAAACCACTGACCCTTCCAAGATGGAAGGAGACAAATATAGTTGCTTTACGCTCAAGTGACCAAGCTGTAGTCTACTTGCACCCAAGTGACCTCCTCAAGGAATGGTGCCAGATCTGGGGCTTAATGTTGCTGAAAGATTAGACATTCAGATATCATCTTTTGTAAGTAGGATACCATGCTGTTAGACCCATGTGTAGCATCAGTCTCTGTCAATGTGATCAGTCTGTTCATGTGCCCATTGTCGCAGTCCCATGGTGACCCATGGATGAGGCTGGCTGACAGCAACTGGCCAACCATTTAGTTTATTTGGTTGTTCAGTGCCTCTGTCATAGTGAATATATTCTGGTAAATGTTAATGTATGATGCAGGTATCTTCACATTCTCTGTGCACAGCCAGATATCTATTCACACGCCTCCATCCCAGAATTCCTTATGCCCAATTTTCCATATCTTTCCTTCTAGACCACTCACAAAATAGCCAGGCCATTGGTGACTGCCCAGAAATCTATATATATATTCTCATCTCAGGTCACTTCTCATTGTATAGTAAATGGTGACCAGATACACTATAACTCTTTGTGACTTCATCGAAGTCACTCATGTGACTTTAGTGCATCTGCCATCCATTTGGCTTGCATCCATATATCCAGCTAACATATATGTTAAACCAAATTTTGGCCTTTTCTCCTCCTTTAGCTGGTTGTACAGAACCCTCTTTTGACTACATGTAGTAGCAAAGGGAAGGACTCTGTGCAACTATGGTGGGTGATAATGGGAATTCTGACACCTACCCATGCAGTTTATTTGTGCCTTCTGGTCCTAATGAGATTAGGTCTTGGATGTACCATTTCCATCTCACAATACACTGCTGTTGGGCCTGTCCAGTTTTTTGACTTGGAGGATAAAACAAAACACAGCTCACAAAGGGCATTTGGTATACATGGTAAAGTGCTTATCTCTACTAAGGCCTAGTAACAGGCCAGGAACTATTTCTCAGGTAGCATATAATTCCCCACTGTGGATGGTATAATCTTGCTCTAAATCTCCAGGGCACTGTATTGTTTTTCCAGTGATGCTTTCCATCAAAAACACACAGCATCTTTTCCCACCACTGACATACCTAATACCTCAGTTCTGGTATCATATGGCCCTAGCAACAGCACTACTTTCATGGAAGCTTTCACCTTTTCTACTCCAGGTTTAACTCAAGGCTGGCAGCTTTATATTTCATCCAGTATTTTTAGGTGTGTAATATGATGCCTTCACAACAAAAAGAGATCTACCAGGTACTATGGGGGTTTTTTTCTTTTCTTTTGTTTTGTTTTGTTTTGTTTTTAGTGGTAGATGATACAACACAATTCTCAAATTTTGGACATTGCAGATGGCTAAAGAACACCATCCATGGCATGGGGAATTGTGAGTTTTTCAACTTCTGTGAGCAGAGATCTGCAAGAAATGAAGGGAGGCCATTCTATACATGAGTTCAGGACCAACAGTTCCAGAATTTCTGAAATGTTTTGTTTGTGGGCACATTTGGTGCCACTTACCATGCCCAGTGTTTTAGGGGTGGGGTTTATTGTGTGAGAGACAGAGAGAGACATACCCAGAGACAGAGACAGAGAGACTTTTAGAGGAAAATAGTGTATATTTTATAAAGAAGATGATGGTTCTTTGGGCGTTAGAGAGCAAGTACAAAATCCCAGTCAGAAAAAAGACATAGTTTAGTCTTGTTTTTTTGTTGCTCATGATTTTCTTCTTTAATCCCCTGCCTCTCCCTAGCCACATTTTCCCTAACACCTGGCCACTAAAATTCTTAAATGTAGCCAAAGTATATAAAAGCATCTAAAAGAATATAAAGCATCTAAATTAGTAGCTAAAGATAAAATTATCAATATTCTCTTTCTATTCTTAGTAATCAATTTCCTGACTGTAATTATAATTTTATTTATCCTTCATAATGTTCTCTAATAGCATGTGAAAGTGTTGTATATTGTGCTAAGTACAGAAAGACTCTATTAGTATAAAATACAGATAAGACTGACAATCTAAGAAGGTAACATTAGCATACTAAATTCTTTCAGGATTTGAAACAGCATTAAATTTATATTCATAATATTACTGAAGTGATCTTTAATGAGAAATACCTTTAAAAAGTTCCTGTAAATTATATACCAATGGAACATATGTTCATAAAGAGTTTCCAACTAAAGGCCATTATACATAACATTATACATAACTTGTGGGTATTGGCAGTAATAACTCTCCATGTATTCGAAAGATACAACTGAAATGAGTGAGAAAGCAAACACACAGAATAAAAAAACATGTTTTCTTGAATGAAGAAATTTATTTTGTATTTTAAGCCTGCAGAACTATAATATTTTTTCATATAAACCTTTAGTGATTTTAAGATTGCTAAGACATGGTCTATTATTAGAAACAAAGTGGTAAAAAAAAAAACCCATAAAAAGACAAAATATGAAAACTAGTTATTATGGTATACTGAATGAGTAAATGAGTGAATGGGTAGCAGTGCGAAAAAGTTTTCTACTTTCATGTGAACAAAAGGAAAGGTAGTCTTTATTTACTTCTTTATTTTCTTATTTAGAATTGTAGCTCACATAATTAAGAAGCATTGCTTCACAATACTGGCAAACATTAATATTTTAAACTTCACAGAATGCATCATTTGATTTCATAGTGACCTAGTATTATTCTGTAATATACCATAGGAGAGATTGCTAGCTGGTTACCAGATCCATTTCCTTTTTAATTTATGAACAAAGTTGAGCTATTTTTCCTAACTTTTCTTTTTGTTAGATGTAGTCATATGACTGCATTCTATCCAATGGAATATGGGCAGAGGTATACCACTTCCAAGACTTCTACATGGGATTCTTTTTTCACTTTCCTTTTTAGTTGGCTTAATGTAGGTGGGCAAAATGATTTGGAAGCCATATATTGGATGATGGTAAAGCAGCAAAACGGGAGGTATATGAGTCCTGTCTTAGAAAAGAGGACTTCAGGAGAGTAGAAAATAAGCTACTCTCGTTTACTAAGCCATCATACACTTACTGTCATTGCAGCGAGTATTACACTAAAGAGAATAATTTGCGATTGTTTGCTTGAAAAAAATATTACACAAATAACCATGTTTTCTATCTAAAAGAAATTAGGCTGTATCAGTGGGTTATGTGGCAGGGTTGCAGGGTTCTTGTCTCACAGAGTCGAAGAATGAATCTCCTGGACACAAAAGGGTGAAGTGAAGTGAAAGTTTATTAAGTGGAGGTGAAAACAGAAAGGAAAGAAAAAACAGCTCTCTAAAATGAGAGGGGTCCTGCATGGTTGCCACTGAGGGCTTTTAGGAGGGCTTTTTTGGTCAGTCTTTTATAGAAAATTGACCAGGGACCTTGGTAACTACCTTGTCTATAACATTTGAGACAAACAATGTGAATTTGTAAATATCATGAACTATCCCACCTATATTTAGAACAAACAAGGTGGATTTGTTATGTTTCCTTCTCTCTGGTTAAGATCTCACATTTCTCCACATCTGGGATTTCTGTGAGCCTGGTCACATAGCTGCCTGCCTGAGCCTAGTCAGGGGAGTTAGGGGCCTCTTATCTCTCCCTGCCTATACTTTAACCCTTTCCTTACTCAGTTATAAATTACGCATCTGTCTTGAAAGAAATATAAAAGGGTGTTTCCTTTGTTTTTATAAAATTGGTTGAGGTAACAGAAATTAATAACTTCCTGAGATCAAGAACATTTAAAGTAACTTTGGGCAAAACAAAACAGAAAAATGGAGCAGGATGAAGACAAAATGTAACTAAAGAACTTCTTACAAGCTGCCAGGTGTTTCTAATTCTTTATTAAAACTATAAACCTGCCTCATAATTTTCTCAGACTGTTTGCATACAAAGTCCTAATAGTGCTAGCCTGTGGTAATTAATTTATAAAATCCACCACTCTGAGCTCTCTTCCTATCTCAAGTTAATATTCCCAGAGTGCATCAGGCAGAGAAACATTCTTCTAATGTATAAGTAGAGGTGGACGACGTTAGCAGCCTTATTTATTTATTTTTTTTTATCAACCTGACTTTCTAACCAGTGAGATAAGAGCTCCTTGGCTTAATCTCAAGTGCCTTTGAAATGTTAGAAAGTATTTATAAGAAGACATTTTCAGGAAAAACACCACAGGAAGTACATTTCTTAGTATATGCTGCAAATAACAACAACAACAACAAAAATCACAGCTATGAATCAATGGAGATTGATGAAAGTATCAGGCAGTGTAAACATGCAAGCCCAGAAAAGACATGTACAATGTGTCTCCTATTCTTCAGAATGCTTCAGTGTGTGGGTAAAGCTTTTGTAAAAACTTGACTTAAAGCAATACCAATTCTCTTGGGCTATTTCTAAGAGGAAGAAACATATTATGACCATTGCTTTCAGTTGCTCAAGTGGAAAAAAAATGTTACAGTGTCTTGTGGAGCTGCCATTTATCATCTCATAGATGTTAAAACAAATTAATAGAAACAAATAACAAGGAAAAAAGCTAACATAATATATACCTAAAGAAAGAAGTTAATACGGTCTTCACACATGATTTCCTAAAGATTTTACAAAGTCCTGATTTAGTCTTTTGAAAGTTGCCATAACAACTTCACTAGGGATATGCTAATCCCATTGCCTGGCAGATGGAATGCTAATGCTTTGGCAACTGGCAGGGAAGGATCCTCAACAAATTGCTTGTTACTTCATTGTGATTTTGAAACATCCTCTGGAGGATAACTGTCATTATACTCCTTAATGTTACATTATAACTCATAGATTCTGACATTGTTATTTAGCTGAAGCAGGGAGTTCTTAGCCAAACTGCTGTGTTTTATCTCTTGGAGAATTCCAAAAAGCAAATTGATTAAGTAAGTAAGCTACACATTGAGGACAGATCCAATTCCTCTAGTGCTGATTGACTCTTAGACAAACTATTTTTTGCTTCTTTGTTTTTGATCAAGATCAAGTCATTCTGTTTATCTGTATGTACAGATGAGTTGTATATTTACCCAAATGGTAGCTTCAAGACATACCTTTTTAAACCATCTATTGGCAAAGTATCAATATCCAGTGAACTGATTATTCAGGAGAAGCAGCTGTTTCAATCATCTAGCGCTCTAATTAGTTGATATGTATGAGTGCTGGCTTCATACAATATTAGCACATCCTGGTTGCTCAATAGTTATTAAAATCAATTATGAATACTGGAAATAGCAAAATGAAGAGGGCATTATTGGAGCAGCTGATGATTTGAGGAGATATTTTAGACAAATTCCAAACTAATCATAATATGCATGTAGAAAGAAAGGAAGGAAAGGACAAGGAAACTTCCACATTAATGGAACTAGTCAGCGGCAGACTGGAGCCAGTTCTACCAGCTTGCAGGAGCTAATTGTTAAATTTCAAGGAGTTTTGTGAGTCGGTTATTAAACACAATCATTATTTAAAAATAAATTACATAAATTTATAATGAAATAAACTATACTAAAATTGTCATAGTTTAAAAGTCATCACTTCCTAATTGTTTTACTACATTTAACTGTTTTTTATTCTCCTAGACTTATTTATACCTATTATATCTGTAAAGGGGAAATACTGTATAATGGTGTTCAACTGCATGTACCTCTCTTCCCAATTCTGCATTCAGTGATGATTCATGAATATTGAAATTGGCCATAGTGGGCTCATGGAACTATGGAAATAAGCAAATGCTACAGTTTGATATTTAGATATTTGCAGATGTTCATCATTCTGTTGCAAATCTACAAGTCTATTTCAGATCTCTGTAAGCAAACATAGAATCTATATGCTAAATTCTGAGTTGGCAAATACCTGGAAATTCTTAAATGTCACAAGAGTTATAACGTATATCACCAGTCATATCAGTGAATTTACTTCATAACTTATTTTGAAATACATTTAGATAACACATTTGAATGCATATCTTAGAACTCTTCAACCAACAATTTTTTGTAATAAATATTGTAAAATTAGAGCAAGTCTAATAAAAGGTGAACGTTGTACTTGGTAGACAGATAAAACCAACTGAATTTCTCAGATCATATTAACACCAACCTTGTTTTGTAATGACAAAATGTTCATGAAAATGTAAGAAGCTAACTGAAATAGCTAAAACTGATAATGTAGAAGTGCCATCTGGAGCAATACTTCTCTAAAAGACACAGATGAAAATTCTTCAGACTTCACCACTTACACTATTATTATTGTTATTTAAGTTTTTTCCCCTTTTGCAAGTTTTTATTTAAATTCCAATTAGCTAACCTACAGTGTAATATGAGCTTCAGGTGCAGGATCCAGTGATTCATTGGGTACATACAACACCCATTGCTCTTCACAAGTGTCTTCCTTAATACCCCTCACCCATTTAGCCCATCGTCCATCCACCTCCCTCCATCAACTCTCAGTTTGTTCTCTATAGTGAAGAATCTGTTTCTTGGTTTCCCTCTTTCTCTTTTTCCCTTTGCTTGTTTGTTTTGTTTCTTAAATTCCATGTACGAGTGAAATCATATGGTATTTGTCTTTTTCGTATTGACTTATTTTGCTTAGCATAATGCTCTCTAGCTCCATCTACATCATTGCAAATGGCAAGATTTCATTCTTTTTTATGACTTAGCAATATTCCATTGTATGTATATACACATCTTCTTTATACATTCATCAGTCAATGGACACTTCGGCTGTTTCCGTAATTTGGCTATTGTAGATAATGCTGCCATAAATATCAGGGTGCATATATCCCTTTGAATTAGTATTTTTGTATTCTTTGGGTAAATACCTAGTAGTGCAATTGCTGGGTCATAGGGTCATTCTATTTTTAACTTTCTGAAGAACCTCCATACTGTTTTTCAGAGTGGCTGCACCAGTTTGCATTCCACCAACAGTGCAAGAGGGTCCCCTTTCTCCATATCCTCGCCATCACCTGTTGTTTCTTGTATTGTTGATTTTAGCCATTCTGACAGGTGTGAGGTGATATTTCATTGTAGTTTTGATTTGTATTTCCTTGATGATAAGTGGTGTTGAACGTCTTTTCATGTGTCTGTTGGCCATCTATATGTCTTCTTTGGAAAAAATGTCTATTCATGTCTTTTGCCCATTTTTAATTGGGTTATTTGTTTTTTGGGTGTTGAGTTGTATTTTTTCTTCTTCAATAAACCTATAATTGATTTTAAATTCTGTGCTCTGAACTTGTACAAAAATTAAATTTCTTCACAATTCTTTTTGAATATTGTTCTAGAAAGTTTGATTTATTTAGTATTTTTCTGGTATTGTTGCCTCTTAGTCATCATCTCTCTGGCTATAGCTTGGGAAAGAGAGAACTATATTTGTGACTTGTTCAGTTTAATTATCAACCTACTAGGCAGAATTGCACTCACTGCTCTTCCCTTCGAGTGTGAAAGTCCTTTGTTAGGTTAGCTTATTGTACAACTCCAAGGAATACACTCCCTTGCCTTGCTCTTTTTACAGCAGAGTGCTTGGTGTTTCCTTAGCAACACTTGCTGCTCTACTCTGTTTGATTTTCTTCAATTTCAAAATTAATGCTCAACTGGCCACTACGATGGTGTTTATTTTCTGCAAGATAATTTGCACTTCAGTCAAACATAACCAATCAGGCACTGGCATAGAAAGCTGTTCTCTCTATCCTTTTCCTTTGGTCACTAACAGAATTTTTACACTGTTCAAATTATTTGCCTAAACTTTATTGTTTGAAGTAATTGGTACAGACTAGAATCTGTTTTGAAGTTTTTTTTAAGGGGTTCAAGTTTAAATGTATAAAGGTAAGAATGTGTAGTAGCCATTTTCAAGCATTAAAAAGAACTGTTGCCCTCTAAAAGGTCTTTAAGAAATTGAATTTAAAAATACAATTATTGTTTATGTGTTTTTGAAGTAATCATAATAATGTTGGATATTAATAATAATTGAATTTACTCTAATTCAATCCATTGACAATGGAATCCTACTATTTCATTCCCCTCCCTTCTTTTTGTTCCAACTTTACTCACTATCACAGAGTCTACCCTTTGCTGAGGACTGCGTTGTTTCAGTGCACTGTTTTTTTTTTTTTTTAAACCAGAGATAGGAATGCAAAACAAGTCTATTTAGGATGGATTGTCAAAACAACATCTGGGTTTGACAGATTTGCTTAAATTGCTGATTGTTCAGCATTTGAAAATACTTTTAGTCTTTTTTTTTTTTAAACAAACATGAACTTTGCTACTACGACATCATAGATAAATAAAATCCATTCTGTTCTTGCCTTTTCAAATGTGCATTAATCCAAAGATCCTTAAACAGGAAAAAAAAAAAAAGAACTGTAAACCATACATTCACTGCATAAGTGTCTGGGTTCTAAATTTGGAAATCCGATCTTTTTTCCAATGGATAAATCTAGTTACAAAATGTGTGTGTACCTGTGTATGTGTGTGTTCACTATTTTATGTACATATTAATTTTAATTTATTGAAATAGAAAGTCAGATAGATACTGTTGTGTTTGCATACTATAGTTTTCTATTCAACATGCTAATAAAATATAGGTTGTTCACTGAAAATATGCTATAATCATTTAGAGAGTGCAACATTGTAAGCGTTTAATTCTCTGAGCCCATATATACATGGAGTAAATCAGTAGTGTTTTAGATTTTTTCCTCATAGACAATAATATGAATATAAATACATCAAAGATCTAACTTTTTTCTACCTGGAATTAACTCATTCATCTGAGCTTGAAGGTTAGTCAGTAGAAGCTTCACAAACTGGAATGCAAAGAGAAAAATAATTTTAGAAAATAACAGAGTATACAAAAACTCTACGTCACAATTTCAGAAAGTGTAATATATATGTAATTGTAATACCAGGAGAAATGAGAGAGAATAGAGAAGAAATTTTTGAAATAGTAATGGCCAATAATGTTTTAAAATTAATGGAAGACACCAAACCACAGCTGTAGAAAGCAGTATAAAGACCAAAACTCCACACAGGTGAGCATATCATATTCAAACTGCAGAAAACTGAAGACAAATAAATTCTTGTAAGAAGCCAAAGAAAAAATATATTTTACATAGAGAGGAACAAAGATAAAAATCATAATGGACTTCTATGGTATAATAAAAAAATATATTTGATCTTTGTCTCTAGTTCCTGGCACACAACTCCTAAAACCTTTGAATTGTTCTCAGTGAGAGGAGTGTCTTATTCATGCTAATGAGGTGACATATATATTATAGACATATACACACATCTATGTGTATATAAAGATTCTATTTATTTTTTGACAGAGAGAGACACAGTGAGAGGGAACACAAGCAGGGGGAGTGGGAGAGGGAGAAGCAGACTCCCCGCAGAGCAGAGAGACCGACGCGGGGCTCGATTCCAGGACCCTGGGATCATAACCTGAGCCGAAGGCAGACGCTTAACGACTGAGCCACCCAGGCGCCCCTTTCTATGTGTATATATATCTTATACACGTATATGTGTATGTGTGTGTGTATATGTATATATTTAAGCCAACCTTTCCCTTTGTTAATTAAGCACTATTTATTCACATCTATTGCTTGTAACCTCGGAGTTCATGCATATAACAAATGACAAATATTAGTGAGAGTGAATTATTAAGTTTCCCAAATAAGAATACCTATATCTGAATAAACATTGTCCTTTTAAATGATGTACTTGGGAGTTTATACATATCTTCATCACTCAAATGTTTTGAGACTCTTCCTTTGTAAATTGCAAATAATTTACAATCAACACAGGAAATCAGACTGATTACATATCAGTAGAGTCCATACAATAAATTACATATTATTTTTTCAGCTAACGGCTACATTCCTTAGCCTGACAATGCAGTGGACTCAAATGACAAGTTCAGATAAAATTAAATATGCTGTCTAGAAAATGAATTTTACCCTGCAAGATTTACCTGCATTGGACATTTAAAGTAATGGACCATAAGTTTTTCAGACTAGTTTGAAAAGTAATTCTTAAGATCAGTCATATTAAAATATAAATAGGACACACTTCGGCAGTGTCTGCCAGACTGTCTTCTCTGCTACATGCCTCTTTCATCCTCTCCTGGAGCCACCAACAAACTGGAGCCACCAAACATGTTTGCACTATATGATACCATCCATTTATAGGAAGTGAACATCATTGGGACAAATAGATACATATCCATGCTGGGAATTTTGAGGTGGTTACATTGTACCAGGTGAAAGAGAAGCTGAGAAAGTTAATCAGGAAAAACAACAACAAAAGATGAGAGAGAAAAAAAAAGAATGTATTTCTGGTTAACAGAATCTTCCAGTTCATTATTCTAGACCGTATCTTGAACCTGGCCATATGCCTACCCTTAAGTTCTATGAGTGCTATAGAGTATTTGTGACCTCCCCAAATTCATGTTAAACCCTAATGCCCAAAGTGATTTTATTTGGAAGTGGGCCTTTGGAAGATGATTAGGTCATGAGGGTGAAGCCTTGGTGAGTGAGAGACCCCAGAGAACTCCCTTACCTTTTCCATCATATGAATTTATAGTGAAAAGGTGGCCATTTGTGAACCAGGAAGTGGGTCTTCACCAGACACTGAATCTGACAACATGTTGATCTTGGACTTCCCAGCTTCTATAACTGTGAGAAATAATTTTCTGTTTTTTATAAGCCTGTTGGTCTGTGATAGAGCAGTTCAAATGGACTAAAACAATGATACATCCCAGCATAATAAATCCTTCCTTTACTGCTTTAAGTAGCTCATATTATCAAGTTATTGCCAAAGTGTCTTGATTAATCCTAACTTCATACTGTAGACCATTACTACTCAAAATGTGGCCCAGGGACAGGTACTCATACATGAAGTTTTTGTGCATACTTAAGGAGCATACACCAGATTATAAACTAATTACTTCATTAAGTACACTGTTTAGTTCAGCCGACTTAAAAAAAAATTTATAGCAAAAATTTTTTAAAGAAGGAGGCAATTAATTGATTTGTAGTCTGGCACAAATCCCTGATCACTTTGCAGGTCTATAGATAAAGAAATCACATAAAGAAATTGAATTAGTAACTTAAAACAGTCCCACAATAAAAAGCCCAGACCCACTTATTTCCCTGATGAAGTCTGTCAAAAAATTTAAGAGGAAATACCAGTACTTTATAACTTCTTACAGAAAAGTGGGGAAGAGGGAATACTTCCCAACTTATTCTAAGAGGACAACATTACTTCAATACAAAAGACAAACTAAGATGTTATGAGAAAATAAAACTAGAGATCATCTTCCTTAATATAGATGCAAAAAATCTCAACAAAATATTAGCAGACTAAATCCAGCAACACATAAAAAGGATTATACCATGACCAAGTGGGATTTCTTCCAGGTATGCAAAGTCAATTTAAAACTTGAAAATATTAATATATGTTACAAATCATATTGATAGAATAAAGGATAAAAAACCACAATCATTTCAAACAGACATGGGAGAAGTATTTGACAAAAGCCGATACCCATTCATGAAAAACTCTCAACAGATAAGGAGAAATAGAAGAGAATTTCCTCATCCTGATAAAGGGCATCTGTCAAAAATGTAAAGTAATGTAATCCTTAATGGTAAAAGACTGCTTTCCCTTAATATCAGGAACAAGGTTAGGGTGTCCACTCTCACTTTTTTAGTCAACATTGCATGGGAGTTT
This sequence comes from Neomonachus schauinslandi, assembly GCF_002201575.2. Classification (NCBI taxonomy): domain Eukaryota; kingdom Metazoa; phylum Chordata; class Mammalia; order Carnivora; family Phocidae; genus Neomonachus; species Neomonachus schauinslandi. The sequence goes on from NC_058405.1 coordinate 147,401,610, forward strand.
TCAATCACTAGAATCAGGCAAGAAAAAGAAATAAAATGCATCCAGATTGGAAAGGAAGAAGTAAAGTTGTCTTTATTCGCAAATGACATGATTTTTAAAAAAAAAAATTAATTCCGGCATTGTAATATACAGTGTTTTATTAGTTTCAGGTGTACAATATAGTGATTCAGCAGTTCTGTACATTACTCAGTGCTCATCATGGTAAATGTGCTCTTTAATCCCCTTAACCTATTTCACCCATCCCCCCATCTACCTCCCCTCTGATAATCATCAGTTTGTTCTCTATGGTTAAGAGTCTATTTCTTGGTTTGTCTCTTTTTTTTCTGTGTTCATTTTTTTCATTAAATTCCATATATGAGTTAAATCATATGGTGTTTGTCTTTCTCTGATTATTTCACTTAGTATTATACTCTCTATATCCATCCATGTTGTAGCAAATGGCAATGAAAACAATAATATTTCATTGTATATATACCACTTCTTCTTTATCCATTCATCTATCAATGGACACTTGGGCTGCTTCCATATCTTGGCTGTTGTACATAATGCTGCAATAAACATAGGGGTGCATGTCTTTTCCTTTTTGTATTCTTTGGGGAATGGAATTACCCAGTGGTGGAATTACTGGATTGTATGGTAGTTATATTTTTAATTTTTTGAGGAAGCTCCATACTGTTTTCCACAGTGGCTGCACCAGTTTGCATTCCCATCAGCAGTGCATGATGAGGGTTCTTGTTTGTTTCTTCACATCTTCACCAACACTAATTGTTTGTTGTGTTTTTAGTTTTAGCCATTCTGACAGGGATGAGGTGCTATTTTATTGTGGTTTTGATTTGCATTTCCCTGATGATTAGTGACGTTGAGCATCTTTTCATGTGTTTGTTAGTCATCTGTATGTCTTTGGAGAAATGTCTATTTAGGTCCTCTGCCCATTTTTAAATTGGACTATTTATATTTTTGGTGTTGTGTAAGTTTCTTATATATATATATATATATTTTTTTAAAGATTTTATTTATTTGAGACAGAGAGAATGAGAGAGAGAGAGAGAGCACATGAGAGGGGGGAAGGTCAGAGGGAGAAGCAGGCTCCCTGCTGATCAGAGAGCCCGATGTGGGACTCGATCCAGGGACTCCAGGATCATGACCTGAGCCGAAGGCAGTCGCTTAACCAACTGAGCCACCCAGGCGCCCTCTTATATATTTTTGATACTAACTCTATTGGATATGTCCTTTGCAAATACCTCCTCCCACTCAATAGGTTGTCTTTAAGTTTTGTTGATTGTTTCCTTTACTGTGCAGAAGCTTTTCATTTTGATGTAATCCCAATAATTTATTTTTGCTTTTGTTTCCCTTGCCTCAGGAGACATATCTAGAAAAATGTTACTGCTGACTTCAGAGAAATTACTGCCTGTGCTCTCTTCTACGATTCCTATGGTTTCAGGTCTACATTTGGGTCCTTAATCCCTTTTGAGTTTATTTTTGTCTATGGAATAAGAAAGAGGTCCAGTTTCATTCTTTTGCATGTAGCTGTCCAGTTTTCCCAACACCATTTATTGAAGAGACTGGTTTTTTTTTTCCCATATCATATTCTTGACTCCTTTGTCTAAGATTAATTGACCACATATATTGTGGGTTTATTTCTGGGCTCTCTATTCTGTTCCATTGATCTATGTGTCTCTTTTTGTGCCAATACCATACTGTTTTGATTACTACAGCTTTGTAGTATATCTTGAAATCTGGGATTGTTATACCTCCAGTTTTGTTCTTCTTTTTGAAGATTGCTTTTGCTATTCAGAATCTTTTGCAGTTCTATACAAATTGTAGGATTGGCCTTGTTCTAATTCTGTGAAAAGTACTATTGGTATTCTGACAGGGATTGCATTAAACTTGTAGATTTTTTTTGTGTAATATGGACATTTTAACAATATTTGTGCTTCCAGTCCATGAGCATGGGGTATCTTTCCATTTGTTTGTGTTGTCTTCAATTCCTTGTATCAGTGTTTTATAGTTTTCAGAGTACAGATATTTAACTTCCTTGGTTAAGTTTATTCCTAGGTATTTTATTATTTTTGGTGCAATTGTAAATGAGACTGTTTTCCTAATTTCTCTTTCTGCCACTTCATTATTAGTGTATAGAAATGCAATGGATTTCTGTATATTGATTTTGTTTCCTGTGACCTTACTGAATTCATTTATCAGTTCTAGTAGTTTTTTGGTGGAGTCTTTAGGGTTTTCTATATAGTATCATGACTCTACAAATAGTGAAAGTTTTCCTTCTTCCTTACCAATTTGATGCTTTTTATTTATTTTTCTTTTCTGATTGCTGTGGATAGTACTTCCAGTACTATGTTTAATAAAAGTGGTGAGAGTGGACATCCATGTGCTGTTCCTGACCTAGGGGTAAAGCTCTCAGTTTTTCACCATTGAGTATGATGTTAGCTGTGGGTTTCTCATATATGGCCTTTATTATGTTGAGATATGTTCCCTCTAAACCTATTTTGTTGAGGGCTTTTATCATGAATGGATGCTATACTTTGTCAAATGCTTTTTCTACATCTGTTGAAATGATCATGTGGTTTTTATCATTTCTCTTGCTGACTTCGTGTATCATGTTGATTGATTCATGAATTTCGAACCACCATTGCATCCCAAGAATAAATCCCACTCAATCATGGTGAATGAGTTTTCTAATGTATTGTTGGATGTGAAACACAATCCATTTTCATAGTCATCATATTGGACCTTTCTCATGTTTTTTAGGTGGTTTCTACTCTGATACTCTTTTTTACTTATTTGTGAAGTCTTCATTCCATCTTGCCTCTGGCCAAAGTATTTAAACTATTTTTTCCCATTTCTTAGTCATATTCGCTTAGCAAGTTGGCTCCTCAGGACTCAAACCTAGTATTGTTTAGCACACCAGCAAAACCTGTATCAACACCCTGTGAGAAAAGTGGTGGAAGAAGGAATGGATAGGGGAGGGCAAGAGAACACTCAGGGAATTACAGTTAAGACTGTATATACCTGACTGGAAAAATGAGAGAATGGAAGGATATACCAAGAGATGAAGCTGGTAAGATAGACTAAGACAAGATATCAGAAGTCATTTGGTTCATTAGTTAGAGTTTGAATTTAATTCTGAGTGAAACATGGTTGGGTTAGAGAGAAAGAAATTACATATGTCAAGCTGAGGAATACAGTATTTGGACATGTGTTTCTGGAAGATCATATGGAGAAATATTAAGGGAAGAAGAGTATATTGCTATAGATTAAAAAAATGACATAAAGAAATAAATTAAAGAAATAACATTGGGGTTTAGGAAAAGAAACTGAAATTTAGTGTTCATCTCATATCCTAGAGAATGAGAAGTGGAATTTATTTTTTTCTAATTTAATATCATGTTTCCTACTTTTCTACCTGTTGCTGTTCTTGAGGTTCAAGGAAAGCCTAACAGTGGCCACTTGCAAATATAAATTCCCGGCTAAAAAGTCTGCCTCTGGTTCTTATTTCATATATCACCCTGGTTGGATCCTGAGGTAGGCAATGGATAACGTCAAGAATGCCTTTCACATTTGTTACCTTAGGCTGGAGTAATCATTCCTATTACTGTCTACTTGTATCTCACATCCACAGCTCTGATCTATTCACATCCCTAGAATTTCCTTCCTGTACACCTGCCTTGGTTCCAGATTTCTAGCAATGGTAAACACTACTGATAACTGATCTTTTGCTTTGTTTTGTTTTTCTATTTGTCTCACTAAAAATTTGAGTAATTCTTTCAGGAGGAATATTTTGGAAGCTAATACCCCCGTTCCTTTTGTATATAAAGAAACCTATATATTTTTTTCACAGTGACTGAGAGTGTAACAGAGTTTGGAATTCTAGGTTCAAAATTTTTTTCCTCAGAAATTAGAAGACATCTATTTAATCTATATTTAACATATTCTAGTGTGTGGCTGTGACTGATGGCTATCTAAATTGTAGGATTTAGATAGAATTTAGATATAAATTTCTTTATAGAAATTTTATTTACCCTATATGTAATTTTAGGGTTCAAATTTTATTAAGATTAATCTAGGTGGAAGTTTTTAAAAGGATTAATTCTGACATTCTATGTGGACTTTTAATTCAAAGTTTCATGCCATCAGCTTAACCCATTTTCTATCTTACATATTTTAATTGGTTTCTTTTCCTTTTTTCTGTTAATTTTGTCCCTTTGTGGCATCCATTAAATGAATTTTGAAATCCATAAAATTATCCATGTTACCTGACTTTTTCCCATACCTTTTTCATCTTGAACTTTTGTATATGTTTTGAAAGAACCCCTCAGTTTATTCTTAGGGACCATTAAATAACTTTTCATTATGAAGAAGATTAATAACCTAAGTTTAGAAATCATCAATAAATATGAGGTCTCCATCTTTAAAATTATAATTTTCATTGTAGTATTCGTGGTCACAGTCAACAAAATATGCTTTCACTGCAAAAGGATTTGGGGCATAGTGATATATTAAGGATCTTCACATACTTTATAAGAAAGTATGAATTTCTCACTAAGTTTATTCAAGTCCCTTTTTTCCACCTCCAAACAAAGGCCCAATCATTTTTAAAATCATCTATTTTTTAGTTACAAAATTCATTAGGAATATCACACATTTTTCAGATTTTCTTTTTGCATGCTAAGGAATGTGATATGGTTTTTTATTTAACATTCCCAAAATGTAGATATTTTTCCTCTGAAATATTAAATATCTTTGAAGTGAAATATAGTCCACTGGAAAACTTACCTTACCCAAAGCTAATAAACCTTTAAGACCATGTAAAATCAATTAAATTGTCTACATCCTATGAAATAAATACATTATAAATACAAATGGAAAGCTACTTCCATTAGTGATAAGCACAATAAATACAACAATGAAAATCATTGAACAATAATTATAAGATAACTCAGGCTGAGATCTTGCTTATGAAGTAGAATGTCAGAGGGAAATTAATCCTTTATTTGAGAAATAAATTATATATTCCAGACCCAATACTTTTATGGCTCTAGGAAGTCCCAAGTGTTCCTCTGAATTAAGAGTAGAACCAATTAAAACATTTTCAAAACAGTATAGCATTTTTATATGGGCTGTGATATTTGCATGTTTTTCATAAATAATCAAGAGGTACATGTGTAAGCCATGCAACAGGTGAACATTTGGAAGCTTTAGCAGAGTGAATTAACTGCTTCACTTCCCTGAAACAGGATAGAATTATTTTAAAATGTTCTTAAGTAAAATAGTACTAAATAAGGAGAGTCCTATTCCTGTTCCAACTGCAAAGGCAATTTACTTATTCTAATCTACATCATACCTCACAAAGGTCTTCAATACTAGCATCCATTAAAGACACATGGTAGGAGTAACACTATCAATATCCAAAAGTCCTTATAAAGATATAAGTCTTAAAAACTAATGATGTAATGTATGGTGATTAACATAACAATAAAAAATTTAAAAAAGATATGTCTTTATAAGGCTATAAGGATAATTAATACATTAGACATAGAATGTAAGAAAAAGAGAAGCCTAATATAGGGCCTCAAGATTTTTCGTTTTACCTGAGCGTCTAGAAGTGTGTGTTTACCATTTATTGAGATTAATATTCTACAGAGGACAAGGTTTCCTGGCAAGATGGTCATAGTTGGATACAGGAATGCTGCATATTAAGTAGCTGTATTATTCTTTACTGCAAACTCCCTGATACCAACTTCTGCCCAAACGTTAGCTATGTAGCCTTTAGGGTGCATCTCTCTTGTGGGAGAGGTTTAACAGATCTTCCTAACAAAACTGGAAGTGAAAATAATCCAAAATGTCTGCCTGGGCAACTCTTCCCCATTAGTAATTACCACTCACCTATATGACAATTTTCTGTTTTCCATGATTAAGAATTCTTCATTCATTTTTATACCAATTGCAATAATGCAGGTACTCAGTTGTTTGAAATTAATTAGGTCTTCTTAGTTTTTTATTAAGTATTTACTGCATAGGTATTTCACGTTAAGGCCATCATAATGGTGGGGAAAAATTACTCTTATACAACTTTCCCAAGCACATTTTACTTATTAGGAGAAAAATTACTGTTTTACATGTTAATAGAAGAAAAAACTGAGCTTCCAGAATATTTAATAAAAAGTATATTATTTTATTGCTTTTTTTTATCATTTGAAGACCTTACATATTTAATGCCAATCAGTATAATTTAGATATTTAGACCAGAAAATAGGAAAAAAATCAAGCTGTATTTACTCTAATCATTTATACTGATTCTACTCTGGGTTTTTTATTTGTTTGTTTGTTTGTTTATGAACAGAACTGTATGAATGAAAAGTGAGCAGAAAATCTAATTAAAATGAATAAGTCATTTGTTTAATAGTAGTGGAGTTCTGCTGAGGTAGTGAAAATTAGGGCTGAGAGTCCAGGGAATAAAAGATCTGAGGGAAAATTTTGGATGTCAGAGTATAATATAATAGAAGGTCCACTTTTCAAGTGCTCAAAGAAAATAGAAGCCCACTGAAAACTCTGTAAACAGTAAAATATCACTCCAAAATGAAGGCAAATGAAGATGATTTCAGAACAATAAAAACTGAGAGAATTCCTTTCCAGCAAAACTTTTCTAAAAAAATTCTAAAGAGAGATTTTCAGGAAGAAGGAAAATGATCTCAACAAGAAACACTAAATCTCTGTAAGAAAAAGAAATATGTGGGTAAATAGAAAAGACTAATGACTATGCAAAACAAGAAAATGATATGTTATCTGGTTTGAAATGTATAGAAATTAACATGTGACAATAATATAAAAGGTAAGGGGGTAAATGGAGTTAAAGTTTTCTAAAGTATTCTAACATTAACAGGATACTGGTAAAACAATTTGTATTTTACTGAATTAAAAATATTCTATGCTTTTAGCAATAACAGGAAATTAGAAAAAATAATTCTAATGGACTATAATAGACAAAATAGATAAAAGGAGCTGTATCAGTCAGATTCTAGTCAGGAAACAGAACCCACACCACTTATTTTAATGCAGGTGATTTAATTAAAAATTTAATAAAAGAACAGCTATATCTCAATGTGTATTAATCAGAATTCTCCAGAGAAACAGAACTAGTGTTCATATATGTATCTTCTTCGTATATATGTTCTTATATATCTTCATATATACACATATATACATATACAAAGTATATGTATGTATATATAATTATATGTATGTGTGTACTTATATGTGTGAGAGAGAGAGATTCATTATAAGGAATTGGCTCACATGATTATGGAATGCTGAGAAGTCCCCTAAGATCTGCCTTCTGCAAGCCAAGCCCCCAGGAGAGCTATTGGTATAGTTCCAGTGCACGTGGAAAGGTCTGAAAACCAGGAGAACTTTCTTTCATTGCTTTAAATTTCAGTCAAACACACTGTTGAATCACAGACTATACCAAACACAGGAAAAGACCAGTGTCTCAGATTGAAAAAAGTCAGGCAGAGAGCTTCTCGCCTTATCCTACCTTTTGTTTTGCTCAGGATGATAGATTAGATGAAGTCTGTCCATACTGGGAGGGCAATCTTTTCTTAGTCTACCAATTCAAATGTTAATCTCATTCAGAAACACCCTCACAGACATACCCAGAATAATATTAATCAAATATTATCTGGGTACCCATAGCCAAATCAAGTTGGCACATAAAATTAACCATCGCAAAATGAATATTCTCACACCTCTATTATAACTTTCATGAGAGATCAATTAATTGTAAATGCCAGGCAGACATTTATGTATCTATAGGCTCCATAAACTGATCTGTAGATATGCTTATCAAACTAGTTGTTTGATAAGTAACTTCAAAAAATTAATGACTAGTATTTTGCTCACAGATTTATACAGAGAAATTTTAACACAAGGGCTTCTAAACCGTTGAAAATAAATTAACTATAAGGCCTCTGTCATGTCTCCCTGGCTTTGGGTCCCGTAGAAATCTTATCAATAGATGTTAGCTTTGAATATTTGATAAATGACTCTTTGAGGGCAACTTTTATGGAAAATAAAGAATTTAAATTTAATCAAAGGATTAATTTCAACAAATTTACTTTTTAGTAAAACTGTTAAAATATTTTTTTGAAGTTCTGAAACTCTTCAGTGACAGTTGTATCTTTCTTATAACACAGGCAAATTGTGTACATATTTTATAATGTTATTATCAACTCCACTACAAAATAAGTGGCTTCAACAAAGCATAAACTTGAAAAGAATTCTACAAGAATTTTTGGGGAAGATACAGTAGTAAAGAATTAGAAGAAAATTGTAATGACTTTAGGCCTGTCACACCTTACAGTGACTCACTTTTTCCACCAACTAAATAACAGCTCTTTACAACAGCTTTTACCTGCAAATGGAATATTAAAATAAATCACATGCTATGTAAAGTGTCCGTGAAATCTGTTTGAGTAGGATTGTTGCATATATTTTACTTAAAACTAATTTATTTATAATTGAAAATCAAAGTAAAATTATTCTTATTCTGTTGTTCTTGAACACCTATAATAAAATGCATGTTTTTGTAGTTAAGCATTAAAGTCTCATTAGCTATCATTAAATGCACCAGCCATCACACCACTAAGCAAGTGTCAAGTGTAATGGAATAGTTGTGTTTCTGCCAAAAAAATTTTTTTGCCATTATTTGTTAATAATCCACATTTTGTTTAATAAATGACTCTTGCTTTTGTAGGACAGTAAGCATTTCAGATACATTTGCCAAGGTTCCATAAAGATGAAAAAAGAAGGCATAAAATAATTTCTATTATACTATTCAGGTGCATTGAATAGCTGAGATGAGCAGGAACTTCTAGAGTCTTCTCCTAACTAAGATAACCATTTTCTTATTTATTTCTTTGCCTTAATCATGCAAAGCTAACATATTTCTTTTTCTGTGTATTACAATCTTGGGCTACACTGTATTTTCCATGACTTTAAGATTGAATGCAGAGCACACAAAATAAGCTTACCTTTTGCAGACATCTGAAAAAAAAGGTAGAGACTTAATTTAGCATCTAAAAAAATGACTTCTAGACAATATCTGCTACACTGACGAAAACCTAATAATGGTATATATTTAAATGTCAAACTTTAATTAACCATTTTATTGTAAAACAATAAATCTGGAATGCAGAAAATGATTTAGTTACTCTGTCTGGAGCTGAGCTGGAATGGAACATGAATGAGATGACCATATGTCCTATTTTTCCTGGGGCATTTTAAGTTAATTCTGATGCTCCAGTGTAAATATTAACAGTATCCTCTCCTTCAAAAGTATCCCAGCATGTATGATAAAATATATTCGTGGACCATGCTAAGGACACAGACTTATTTATCCTGTCTCTCCTTTCTGTATGTCTCATGGCATTTTCAGTCAACGCCCCTGGGAAATGTTCTCTTCAGTTACATTAAAAGTAATCTCATCGTAAAGATTTGGGACATCGTACGTGTTTGATATCCCTCTTAGATGCTCCCATAGCAACCAGCACTCCCCTCTAATTTATTAACAAAAGATTGTAATAGCCTCTTCACCTACCTTCCTCCTACAAAAAAAGTCTGAATCCCCTGATGGCATCAGGGGTATTATTAAGTATTGTATCACAAGCATCTGGCACAATGACTGGTGTAGAATAAGATCTCCATGAATGTTTGGTGAAACTGTGAATGAGGTAGATTGTATGTGGGGTTAAACGTATAATTGTCTTTTACCTCATTTTTATACAGGTTACCAAGACATTATCTTGTTGGCTAGATATTGATTTGCATCGGGTAAATCTTTGCCTCATGCTCAAAAAAAGTCAATTGACTTTGAAGTATTTGTACTGTTTGTTTATTTAGTATTGTTAGATAAAGCTGTTGAGGTCTCTTTGAAGTATTGACTTTCAAAGCAGTTTTCTAAATATGCACAGATATTTAACCAGTCATTCTCCATTTCTTCAAAATATTCACCTCTCTTTTAAAATAACTTTTACCTTAGAATGGGGGAAAAAAACTCCTTAGAAATATTCACTTGTTCTGTCCAGTTGTCAAAGGTGATTATGCAATATACATATGAAATTAGATTTATCCTATTTGCATATAAAAGAAAACTACACTTACTACTATTTGTCACACAATTATGAACTCTGTATATATCAGAGAAAAGTGTGACACAGGCAGAATTTCACCCAGAAACTAGTATTACTATATAAACAACCAAAAATTTGTATGAAAAATAAGTCTTCAAAACACATTCAAGAATATGAGACTTTACAGACTGAGAAAGACAAATACTGTATGATTTTACTTATATGTGGAATATAAAAAAACACAAATGAGTAAACAAACAAAAAGCAGACTCAGACCTGTAAATATAGAAAACAAACTGATTGAAGGTTGCTAGAAAGGAGAGCGGTAGAGGGATGGGCAAAATGAGTGAAGGGGAGCGGGAGATACAGGCTTCCAGTTACGGAATGATTAAGTCACGGAATAAAAGGCACAGCATAGGGAAGATAACTAGTGATACTGTAATAGCATTGTGTGGTGACTGATGGCAGCTACACTTGTGACCATAGTACAATGTATAGAGAAGTTGAATCACTATGTCATACACCTGAAACTAATGTAGCATTGTGTGTCAACTATACTTCAAAAAAGAAAGGAGGTAAGAGACTTCAGTTTAATGCTATCATAAGACAAAATTGGAAACAGAAAATAACATCTTATTGGATTAAAAAAATTCACATGTATGTGATTTAAGAATTAAGGTAAACTATTTTCATTTTTATCTTTGTTTTATTAGCTTGAAAACCCTTCAAAATATTTTGGGACATTATGTGAACATCACAGGCTATTGATTTCCTCTAGGGCTATAAAACAAGTACTAACCAATTTTGAAATAAAGCTTTAATGCTACATGATTCACTTTTTAACCTCTCAAGTCAGTGAATCTTTTACATGCTATTTCATCATTTGTTACACAAAGGCACTTGAGCGTGTTATGTTTTGTTTTTGTTTTGTTTTGTTATTCGTGTTTTGTTTCATGACAGGGCTTTCTGAGCTCTCTCAACTTGGGTGAGGTTTCTGTTGGAGAACTGAAATCTGAAGCAGGTTGGAGAAATTCTTGACTATAAGTCTGTAAGTCTATACTGAAATTTAAAAGCTTTGGGCTGAGGGTAACTTGCTGATTATTTATTTTACTTTAAAAAATTATTTCATTGTGCTGCTAATATTTAAATATAAGGAGACTCCCCATTAAAAAAAAAAAATCTGGACTTGCATTTCAGAAAATCCATCAACACTAGGCCAGTATCACAGGATATACCTGGCTAGAGTTGAATTTCAGCTGCCCCTGTTAACTGACTGTAATAGTTTACCTTCTGGGCCTACTTCAGCCTTGTATGTTATATTATGGAATCTGTAGGTATTTGAGATTGCCAACTTTGGGCTTGGCAAACTAATACTTGAAAGTATTAGTTCTGTTTTACTGAAAGGAGAATTACCTTGGAGGAACAGGCAGACATAGAGAGGGGCAGAGTTCTTCCCCAAGCCCAGGAAGAAGTGTTCTTGATTTCTCCAGGGCTTTGTACCACTCACTAACTGTGTCTCAGGTGGGGTTCCCAGACAGCAAATAAAAATACAGGACATTCAATTGCTTTTGAATTTCTGATAAATAATAAATATATTTTAATTTAAGTATATACTATGCAATATTTTCAGTATCATTAAACAACAAAAAAAATGGGCTCTTTATCTGAAGTACAAATTGAACTTGGCATCCTGTATTTCTCTTGATAGGCCTAAGTAAGCCCTAGGAGATTGCCAAGTCCTCAGAGGAAAATGGTTAAGTTATGTGCCTAGGGGGTTTGACTTCAGTTACTGAAATTTTGCCCATAATGACAAAGGTTGTTATTCCAGAGAGGACTGAATCATGTGTCTTTAAAGGACCACATAAACTTGGCAAAGGAGGTTCTTATCAGTGACCGTGATGGTTTGAAAAAAGGAACATTCTACATTTTCCAGGTACTTCTCTAGAAAAAGATCCTCTGCTGCCCTGTCCAAGATAACAGGATTGAATTTCCTGCCCAGAGGATGTGTCTTAATGAAATTTAATTTGATGGAAAAAAATACTAGACATTTCTTATATACTTGATTGTGTATATCAGGAGTTACTTCTGAAGCATGGAAATTGCACCTTTTCTGAGAAATTATCACAACGTAGCTACACTATCCATTTGCTCTACTCCAAACAGGTATTATTCAATGTACTATTTCAGATTTGATTGTGATACTACCTAAAGTGAATACTCAAACCAGTGACAACTTTACATCATATCCTTTTGATGAGTCACACAGGAACACTAATTCTGCCACTTAAAAAAATCTTACTGACAGTAAACCTGTATGCTTATTCAAAATCAAACTTACCAGGTTGGACAAATAAAATATAAAGCAAATGAAATATATAGCATATAGATAAAATAAAATATAAAACAAATGAAAATTTATAAAAAAAATAAACAAATGTGTTGAAGTAGAGCAAAGACATGCTATTAAGTCACACTGCATCACAGCTTAAAGTAATATAAAAACTAGCAATCTTTACTCTTTTGTCAGTGATGGAAAAAGAACATCTATGACATTGTCATACATCCATGCTTCCTCAGTATCTACAGACACACCTTCTATATACACACCTTATAGATGGTGTATACCCGTAAGGAATTATACACACTCAAGACACATTTAAATATCTATATAATGGAATTTCATATATAAGCAAAATGATGACATGTCTCTGGGAAAGAAGCATTGACGGGTTTTGCAAAATGGGTAATGCATCTGAATTTAATCCCCTAGGACATAAATAGCTGGCAAATTTCAGCCTTGCTTTGTAGAGTAAGTATGTTCTTAGGGCAAATAATGTAAGTGGGTTTTATGTATCTATAAATGAGGTGTTTTAAATTGAAATTTTAAAAAAACATATATACAAACTGAACACAGTATTTAAAGGGGTCTACAACGCCTGTGATCAATCTTTTAAAAATAATTAGCCCTGATTTGTTATATAATAGTCCCTCAATTCTAAGTTGTACTTTTTTTTTTTTTCACATTTAGCATTTCTGTAATCAGGATAGTCTTATTTTTTGGTGGGTGTATTAAATTTAGTGCTTATTTTCACTCCAAGAAGCTATTAAATTGGTGATATATATTTAGCAATAAATGATTATTGTATTTAGAGGGGAGGAAATTTATGTTTACCTAAACCAAGTTGGCTTTAAAAAAAATCACGAAACTATTAAGCCTTTGGTGAGGTTTATTGATATTCAAAGTCTTGAAAAATTTAAAGCCTTTTAAAAGTTTTCTATTACAAAACAGGCCTGATATAATACATTTTGGTATCTAATCAGATTTTACTGTTATCTCTTAATGAAATGGATCATTCATTAAGTGAATCTCTGCCTCAGATTGATTTGACAGCTAAAATGTCAACATTGTGTCTGGCTCTCATGTAGAGAACACAAAATGTGAAGCCTAAATTAAATCATCTTGAGGGAAACAGGAAAAAATAAAGTCTACATTCTGATTTCATTTTTGACATGTGCTCTTTTTTTTTCCTACCTAAGGTTGCCAAATTTGTATCCATTTTCCCACATATCCTACCAAAAAATGGCTAGGAAAAGCCAGCCTAATATGACCTATAAAATACCTAAAATTAACTGGGGCTAACATTTTTGAAGATTTTTTAATCTTACATAACAGGCTTCTATTATTCCATGACTAGCTGTAAATTTAGAATTTAGGTACTCTTGAAATGGTCCCTGATAAATATTACCAGCAATGATATTTCTCCTAGAAATATTTCAGGAGTAGGTTGGGGTGCTAAAACACTTCCATATGTTGTAGGGAATATTGTAGTTGCCACAAATGATGTTGAAATTGTAATGAAAAAGAGGTCCTTTTCTTTGATGCTCAGATGCCATCTCAATAACTTAGAAAGCAAATTAGTAGTCAACAATAATGTTAAGCACACTTAAAAATTTTTTGATTGATTAAAAAAAAGGACAAGGAGGTGGCATTTGGAGATAGTGCTGGTAATATATGCCAAGAGAACTATGGATATTGTTATGCGTGTAAGTAGGAGGCTTGAGCCATAAGCAGGCACGTCAGTGTGGTATTATGTATATGCTTTCTCTGAAAACAGAAGAGGAATTGAAGCTAGGCTGGAATCAGCATGAACTAAAGAATTCTCCTTGCAGCTTGCTCAGAGAGAGTTCACTTGTGTCCCTGTTTAATGTAATCAGTAGCCCCTTCTTTGTAAATTAAAAATAAATCCCCTTTGCATACTAATGTTAAAAAGAAGAGAAAGAACACCCTATCTTTCTAAAATGTAATTAGTCTTTCAGTATGTTTCTTTCAACATCTTGTCCCTAGAAACATGGAAATGAAGGGGGAAAGCTGTCATACTCCATTGATCCAATTGGTAACAATTTGAAAGTAAGTTCTTAGCTAATTGAATTGGCCCCCAGCACCAAGTAAATTTACAAGTGTGAAATTCCTCTGCTAATTTCAAGTCCTTTTAAATTTTACAGCTCCAGAGAAGTTTTAAAAAAGTTTAAAAAGAGTGAAAAATTTTAAAGGATCATTATTTTACATTGGGATATATTTAAAAATTCAAATATTGGGGCACCTGGGTGGCTCAGACCTTAAGCGTCTGCCTTTGGCTCAGTTCATGATCTCAAGGCCCTGGGATTGAGCCCCCACATCGGGCTCCTTGCTTGGCAGAGAAGCCTGCTTCTCCCTCTCCCACTCTCCCTGCTTGTGTTTCCTCTCTCGCTGCGTCTCTCTCTGTCGAATAAATAAATAAAATTCAAATATTAATACAGAAGAGGTACTGAAATAAAAATTGGGAGAGTAGTTTTGTAGACCCCAAATTTATACAATTCAGAGAGCTTGAGAAATGTGACTCTCAATAGAAATTTCCATAAGACTATTGCTGAGAACAGTATTCCTTCATAATACTCCTCTTTGGGAAAAATCACATGGTCAAAATAGTTTGGGCACTACTGTGTACTTTATCCACCTGACAATAAGGAAACCTGTTAATAACCTGTTCAACATGACTTCTCCAAATACCTTTAATCTATATGTTGATGATTCTATATGCAATAATAATTCTAAGCATTAGTAGACTCAATCAGTCCCTCCTTTTTGGAAAAATATTTTTTCTTGGTGTCAAGGACACAACTCTTTCTGGTTTTCCTTCTCTCAGCAGCAGACCCTTTTCAGCCTCATTAACTGGATCATTCTCCATTTCCTGAAGTATAAAAAGGGATCACTCTTCATCACTACCTATACTTAATCCTCAGGTGATCTCAAAGAGTTCTACACATTAAGTAGCATCTATTAAAAATATGAGACCTGTATTTATGTATCCAGGGCAAAAATTTTCTGTCCTCAAGACTGGACAGTTTAATAAAATCTCAGTCATATTATAACTAAACTGAAATATCACCATCTCCAAAATCTGCTTTTTTTCCAAATTCCACAGTGTTTTTTTTCTTTTTTTATTACATTAATCAGCCAACATAGAGTACATCATTAGTTTTGGTTGTAGTGTTCAATGGTTCATTAGTTGTGTATACCACCCTATGCTCATCAGATCACGTGCCTCCTTAATGCCCATCATCCAGTTACCTCATCCTCCTACCCCCTTCCTTCTGCAATCCTCAGTTTGTTTTCTGGAGTCCAGAGTCTCTCATGGTTTGTCTCCCTCTCTGATTTCTTCCCATTTAGTTTTCCTTCCCTTCCCCTATGATCCTCTGCCTTATTCCTTATATTCCACATAATTGTGAAACCATATGATAATTGTCTTTCTCAGCTTGACTTATTTCACTTAGCATAATACCCTCCAGTTCCATCCATGTTGATGCAAATGGTGAGTATTCATCCTTTCTGATGGCTGAGTAATATTCCATTGTATATATGTACCACATCTTCTTTATCCATTCAACTGTTGAACATTTCGGCTCCTTCCACAGTTTGGCTATTGTGAACATTGCTGCTATGAACACTGGGTGCATGTGCCCCTTCTTTTCACTACATCTTTGTCTTTGGGGTAAATACCTAGTATTTGCAATTGCTGGGTCGTAGGTCGTAGCTTGTAGCTCTATTTTTAACATCTTAAGGAACCTCCATACTGTTTTCCAGAATGGCTGCACCAGCTTGCATTCTCACCAACAGTGTAAGAGGGTTCCCCTTTCTCCACATCCTCGCCAACATTTGTTATTCCCTGTCTTGTTAATTTTGGGCATTCTAACTGTTGTAAGGTGGTATCTCATTGTGGTTTTGATGTGCACTTCCCTGATGGCAAATGATGTGGAGCATTTTTTCATGTGTCTGTTGGCCATTTGGATGTCTTCTTTGGAGAAGTGTCTGTTCATGTCTTCTGCCCATTTCTTGACTGGATTATTTGTTTTTTGGGTGTTGAGTTTGAGAAGTATTTTTTAAAGATTTATTTACTTATTTTTGGGGGGGAGGGGTAGAAGGAGAGGGAAAGAGAGTCTCAAGAAGGCTCCATGCTCAGCAGGGCTTGATTTCATGACCCTGAAATCACGACCTGAGCTGAAACCAAGAGTCAGATGCTTAACCAACTGTGCCACCCTGGTGCCACCCACAGTATTCTTTTTTTTTTTTTTAAGATTTTTATTTATTTATTTGACAGAGAAAGAGACAGTGAGAGAGGGAACACAAGCAGGGGGAGTGGGAGAGGGAGAAGCAGGCTTCGCACTGAGCAGGGAGCCAGATGCGGGGCTTGATCCCAGGACCCTGGCATCATGACCTGAGGCAAAGGCAGTCGCCTAACAACTGAGCCACCCAGGCGGCCCATAGTATTCTTAATCATAGTTTTCTTCCATCACTCTCCATTAAAATGTTAAGGTTAAAACAAAACATCTGAGTTCAGAAAAGCAATTTCAACTCTACAGTCAAAACACATCCTATATCTGTTGACTTCTAAAGAAGTTATTTGCTATTACCTCATCCAGTCACTACCTGCCTGAACTATTGCAGCTGACTCCCAGCTAGTCATTTTGCTTGCACTTTTATCCCTAGGGCAATCTACATAGAAGAGACAGCATACATCTTTTAATATATAAATTATATGTTACTATCCTAACTCAACTATTTGAAGCACTGTAGAGTAATCAAAGTAGGTGGAAAATCAGAAGTCAATTCTTGAAAGAAGGGAACTACATTAGATCGGTCACATGTACGTGGCTTTTTGCCTAAAGGTACTCCTTTTAGTGGAAGGTAGTTAGAAATGAAAGCTTCAGTGCTGAAAAGGAAATTTATATCTTTACTTATATTAGAAAAAAAAAGTTTTAAGTATAGGATCTAGTTAAGTTGCACACTTAAGTCATTATGACCATGTGCGTTTGTTCCAAGAATGCAACGTTGGCTTAACATTTGAAATATCAATCAATATAATAAACAGTACTAACAAATTAAAAGAGAAAAATCATATGGTCATTTCAGTAAGTGCAGAAAAAGCATTTGATAAAATATGATGCCTATTTGGGATAAAACATTTCAGAAAACTAGAAATAGAAGGAAACTTTCCCAGACTGATTGAAGGGTAATATGGTTGATAAGTGTGAATGACTGAACACTTTCCCCCTCAGAATTAGAACAGGGCAGGGATGTCCATTTTTACCACTTCTATTCAACATTTTTCTTAAGTCTAAACAGCGCAACAATGAGATAAAGTAATAAATATTGTGAAGGAAAAGGTAAACGTGCCTTTATTTGTAGAAACCATAATTATTTATGCAGAAAATCCTAAGGAATCTACAAAGCAGTACAATAACAATTAGGTGAATTTACCAAGTTTGCAAGATATAAAGTCAATATGCAAAACTCAACTGTGTTTCTTTATTCTATCAGCAAATATATGAAAAATAAAAAAATTCATTTAAGATAGAGGAAAAAAATTTTAAAAATATGATAGAAATCATAAAGTACTCAGAAACAGTTTAAACAAAGTTGCTGACTTTAAAACATAGCTAAATGAGATATAGGCCATATTCAAGAATTAGAGATTCAATATTGCCAAGATAGTAATTTCCAAAAAGTACATAGAAATATAATGAAATTCTAGTCATGATCCCAGTGGACTGTCTTTTTTTTTTTTAAGGAAATTGGAATGATGTTTCAAAAATATATAAGGAAATGAAAAAAAAAAGCTAAAATAGCCAAAACAATTATGAAAAGAAGAAAAA
This sequence comes from Neomonachus schauinslandi, assembly GCF_002201575.2. NCBI lineage: Eukaryota > Metazoa > Chordata > Mammalia > Carnivora > Phocidae > Neomonachus > Neomonachus schauinslandi. Next base: position 147,419,936 of record NC_058405.1, read on the forward strand.
AGTGGAAAACTTACATAACTAAATTTCAAGTATTACTGTAAAGCTTCAGTAATCAAGACAGTGTGTTTTTGGCATAAAGATAGAAAAATGGATCAATGAAACAGAAAATAGAAAAGGCTTAGAAGCAAAGACAAATCCCTAGCAAAGAACATAACCTAGAGCAAAGTTGAGTAATCAGAAGCCCATAGGCCAACTGAGGCCCACTGCTGATTTTTATATGGCCTATGAGCTAAGTAAGGTTTTTAATTTTAAAATGGTTGATAGGACACCTGAGTGGCTCAGTCGGTTAATCTTTCAACTCCTGATTTTGGCTCAGGTCATAATCTCAGGGTTGTAAGATGGAGCTCCATGCTGGGTGAGGAGGCTGCTTAAGATTCTTTCTCTGCCCTTTCCCCTCCCCCCACAAATAATAAATAAGTAAAAGAAAAGAAGGGTTGAAATATATGAAAAGGGGAATATTTTATTACATAAGACAAAAAAGAAATATAAGCCATTTTTTTTTTCAAAATCTTTAACCCATGCAAAATAGTTCATCTACGACATAAATCTTTATGGTTAATATTATAAAATTAATTGGAACTGTTGTTCCTGAAGAGAGATGCATTGGTTAAATACAAGAAGATACTTATTTCCAGCAATAAAAAACTGACTTTTATTTTCATAAGGCAAGACATTTATTTTGAAATCTGGGAGCCTTTCAAAGAAAAACAGCACAGCAGAACTAATGATTTCTGGGAATACCACCTTATTTTAAAGATATTCATATAAATCTCTGGACATTTCATGGCTTTAGAGGGGACCATTTCAGGATAATGAGCTATGAAATATGGCAAACATTAATCTCTACCTAATCTTTCAGATAGAAAATTATTTCCTTTAGGCATTTGATACAGTTGGATCACAACTGACTATCCCTGAAGTAGGTAATATTTTGGATTTTTTTTTTTTTTTTAGAAAAAGTGTATAACTTAGTGATTTCAATTTAAAAATATGGCATAGAGCCACAAGACCAGAGAGGAAAGATCAAGGTCTTTTAAAGTACACAATTTTCACATTTGCATTTCAAATCCACAGAAAGCACACAAAACCTCGCAAAGCAAAAACAAAATCACCATCACTGTCTTAAGGACCGTGTCTGATAAATGATGGTATTAGGCTAAAATGTTTTAGTTAAACATTTATTCTTACATATTTTTATTCATTTCTTATGAATGCATTGTTTAAATCTCTTTTCTCAAAAGTAGGAAATTGAAACTACTTTTTATTTACTGCCATTATTTAGCTTCCATTTGCTGTTCACTAATCTCAGATTCTATAATTTGATGTCATTAGATGTCTGTTGATGTCAATAGATATTGGGGAGATGCTTGATTTGAGAATTAAGTACTTGGGTGCACATTATAAAGAATAAAAGAGTGATTCTCTAAACATATGTTAGACATGATAAAGAAATCTGTCTTCCCATTGATGACCAGACAATTAGTTTTCAGTGGCTTGTTTATCTGTCTGTACTGATTCTCCTTCGTTTCTACTGCACAGTTTTGTGTGCTTCACTCCTAAACCTGAAAACTTTGTTGTAAAAAGAATAATAATAAATTTTAAAATTTTTAAAAATATTTTTTTTCTTTTCTCTTTCTTCTACTCTTCCACTTCCTCTTTCTCCTCTTCAGGTTCACAGAGTTGAGTTAATTCCACCACAATAATCTCATCAGTGCATTCAGGACTCTGGCTTTAGATTATGTTTTGCCATCATAGTGCATCCCCCTGTTTATCTCCATCCTCCCTTAGGTACATACTAACATATTTGATGATAGCAAATAAGCATACATAGTGTTTAAGATTGTGACAATTTCCCTAACAATTTCCCCAGTGATTTGTCCTTAACAACTGTGTTACATATTAAATTGCCATAGTATTATAATTAGATTTGGGGGAATACATTGACTTTATAGATATATTGGGGAGAAATTTATAGCTTAAAAAGTTATGTTATTCAGAATTTGTTATTTTTTCCACTTTTTCAGAGTCTTATTATATCATTCAGTATAAATATAGAATTTCTGTATAAATATCTTTTGCATTCTTTGCTAAGTAAAATCAAGATTTTTTATGAATTTTGTTGCCAGGCAAGGAATATCTTATTTACTTTATTTTTTTAATGACATATTTGAAATTGCAGATAAAGAATAATATAATTAAGACTCAGATGCCTATAACTTGTCTTTGCTAATTTAAACATTTTATTATATTTACTTAACAATTATTTTAAGCAATAATATATCAGTTGGAATACTTTTGGGATTCCTCTCAATCCCTCATTATTTTTCCTTTTTTTCCTAAAGTTAACAATCTGAATTAGGAGTTGTCATTGCTATGTATGATTTTTATACTTTTACTATACATGTATGTGATTATTTTTAAAGATTTTAAAACAAAATAAATAATCTACTGCATTAAAACTTTGTTGTTAAACAAAACAAAATGAAAAAAGGTAAAGGGAAAAATAAACTAATGTGTTCACTCAGCATTTATTTATATTACAAGAGAATAATAGCAGGTCAAATTTGTGAGTGATCATTTTCTCCTAAACTGGGCATGTGTTTTGACTTCGTGCAAATATTAAAAACACGCTTCATAAACCACAAGTCTACCCAAATATAATGTCTGGTATTTCTAATATTTTAAATTGATGTAGGCAACATTTAGACAGGTATCAGGAAGCTCTTATTTTCTTGGATCATAAATATCCAGGACACTTAGAAGGAGTGCAAATCCATGGGGGCGGGGGGAAAGCATAGAAAAATGCCACCCAACCCAAGTTTGTACTTTGATCTTCACCTAATATTTTAGCAGATGAGTATTATATACCACAAACTATTTTCTTCACCACAAGTTATAAATATTCTGAGGCAACAATTTAATGCACTGCACTGAGACTGAAAAAAATAAAAGCTTAAATATGCTGCTTCTTAATTTTTATTTTATTGTCACTGAGAACTTCATGAAGGGAGACAGAGAATTTCTGATTTTTCATTTATTTTTCCAATATATGGCTACTATTTTCTGCTTGCGTACAAGTTGCCCTGCTTTACTGGATGTTTTATTATTTTTTCACACCTTCCAGATCATCAGGTATACTTTCCTACATTTGGTAGCGGTCCAAATGATGTTTTTGCTTATTGACTAGTTAATTATGAAACTCGATCCCCCTCAGAGAGCCAGAAATCAGGGAAAGTTTGGTGTTCTTGATGATGCTTTTCTCAGTATATCTCAGTATTTCCTTTTTTCCCGCCTTTCTCTATCAAGATTTTGTCTTTCTGATTTTTATTTTTCCTTCTCCTCCCACCACCCCCACTTTTTATGAAATTGCTATTTTCTTTCTTTCTTCTCTGAGTTTCCAAATAGAATATAAACTTGTAGTCAAAGGTCTACATGTTTCATTTAAGCCACTGTCATTTTCAAATTAGTATTTGCAATTCTTATATCCTTATGGATGAGAAACATGACTTTTAACGAAAATATCTTGCTAGAAATGTGTGTGTGCGTGTCCATGTGCGTGTGTGTGTGTGTGTGTGTGTGTGTTTGTGACAAGAAAAAAGAATATTAACAGTGAAGAAGCCCTTGAAGAAGCTCCCTTTGGCTCAGAAATTATTCTTGCTGCTAGCAGTTAAATATTTCTATTAGAGATAAAGATGTGCCTCTCAGTAAGTAAGCAAGGTGAAGATGATTATAATTAGAAGCAACTATGTAATCGGACTCAAATGAATGTTCTATCATTTGGTATAGTGAAATTCAGTCTCTCTGGTATTAACAGAGCCATACTAAAGTCTAGCCCAGAGAAGTGAGCTATCTCCCATTTGTTTTTACCAAAGCCTTTGTGAGGAAGGAAAAAAGAAAAAGAAAAGGACATTTCCTAATATATTGAAACTTTAATCCTAGGTTATAAGGGATTTAGAGGTTACATGGTCTGGTTCTTAACTAAATCTAAGAACAGACATGTTCAGTAATAGTTCACTGCAGTTGAGAACTACTGATTACTGGCACTTTCTATAATATAGCAGAATGTGAAATAATAATTAATTTTAGCTATTTTTTCTTATTAATTACTAAATTAATTTTTATCTTGGTGACAAATAATGTGGCTTTAAGGATTTCTAGTTTGGGAAATTTGAGACTTTCCTTTAACCCTCAAATGAATCAGTATTTAAAATATTGCATGGCTATTTGAACAACAAGAAGAACTTAAATTTTTTTGTTTCTGGGTAAGAATTTACATGTATATACGACTATAAAACACACACACAACATATTTGTCTATGTATGTATATACCTAGATAAATAGATAAAGTATTCATATCCCCCAAATCTTTGGATCCTTTTTTTTCCAATAATTTGATCCACCTACCTCCCCTCTGGTAACCATCAGTTTTTTTCTCTATAGTTAAGAGTCTGTTTCTTGGGGCACCTGGGTGGCTCAGTCATTAAGCGTCTGCCTTCGGCTAAGGTATGATCCCAGTGTCCTGGGATCAAGCCCCACATCGGGCTCCCTGCTTAGCAGGAAGCCTGCTTCTCCCTCTTCCACTCCCCCCTGCTTGTGTTCCCTTTCTTACTGTGTCTCTCTTTGTCAAATAAATAAATAAAATCTTTTAAAAAAAAGAGTCTGTTTCTTGGTTTCTCTCTCTCTTTTTCCTTTTTTTTTTCATTTGTTCAGTAAACCATTTTTTTTCAGGAAGGATCTATGCCCAATAGACTTTGAGCTCTTGAATATCTAAAATTAACTTTATTATGCCTTCATATGTGAATGCTCATTTAATTAGCTACAAAGGTCTGGATATAACACCACTTTTCGTCTTAACTTTGAAGCCTTTGCTTGATTGCTTTTAAGTATTTCTCTTCTGAAGCTGAAGCTTGATGTCCTTGTGATTCTTTCCTATACATATAACATTTTGCTTTCTGACAATATGAACAATTCTATCTTAACTGCACAGTTCTTAAATATCACTAAGACATATCTGGTTTTTACTCTATTTTTATTCATCTAGTTCAGGTCTCAGCTGTTCATTTCAAATTTTAGACTTTTTTATTGATTGATTATTTATTCCACTTACCTCTCTCTGTCCTTTTCTGGTTGGAACCCAGTACCCCTACTAGATGTTTATTAGCATTTCTGGATGTAACATATATTTGTATTACATTGTATATAACATATACGCATTATATGTGTTGACATATATGTATATAAGTGACTCTTTTTTTTTAAAAGATTTTATTTATTTATTTGAGAGAGAGAGAATGAGAGACAGAGAGCACGAGAGGGAAGAGGGCAGAGGGGAAGCAGACCCCCTGCTGAGCAGGGAGCCCGATGTGGGACTCGATCCCGGGACTCCAGGATCATGACCTGAGTCGAAGGCAGTCACTTAACCAACTGAGCCACCCAGGCGCCCTATAAGTGACTCTTTAGAATTCTCTCACTTTTATTCATTTTTTTTCTCTGATTTCTGGGAAATTTTTCTTTCTCAGTCTTCTAGCTTACCACCTTCAGCAGTGTCCATTCTGTTTGCAACATAGATACACATATATGTGTTTTCATACATATCAAGAATTTGGGACATTTATTTTTTTAACTTCCACATTTTCTAAAATGCATTATCTTTTCTTATTCCATAAGTGTGATAACTAAAATTATTATATTAAATTATATTGTTTCCCCCTATTAACTCTATTTCTTCATGATTTCATTCTGTTAATTAACTTCAATGTCTCCATTCCATGGTCTGGATTTAACACAGTATCTGGTAATTCGCAGTTGTCTGTGTCTTGTAGAGTCATATATGAACAGTGTATTTTCTCAGGTCATAACTTCTTCCTCCGTTTGTGAAAACTAATGTTAATTATAGGAGACTTGTTTCAGGCTTTCCAGAGAAAGGTTGAGTTGTGTGGCTGTGTGGATATGATGAACTTATGTTATGGGGATTACCATCTCCATCCCTGTCTGGAAAAATTCTTGCAGCCATTGTGGATATCTCTTGGATGCAGTCTTCCTCTGTACAAAACTGTAAATACAGCTTTATCCTGGATGCAGTTACAAAAACTGGTATTTTCTTTTTTCTCCCCCTTCATTTTCTCCTTTACTGTTTTTGTTGAGATATGGAGCTTTCATAATCTCTAATCCACTTCTCATTCTTTTCCAATATCTAGGCTAAGCACTGTCACTGGGCACATCAGTCACATTCTTTAGAAAGTAGTGCTTGAGTATTAGTCAAGGACAAAATTCTTCTGATGCCATTCATTTAGTATGGGTAGGTGATGGGACAGGTGCTCTGATGTAAGTATTCTAAAGACCATACTTACATTATCCTGATGACAACGCCGCTCTTCACCTCGTTGACTTTCTTTCCACTGAAACTACTCTTTCCTTTGCTGGCCATTCTTTTTTGGGTTTTTTTTTTTTTTTTTTTTTTTTTTTTTGAGCTGAGATTTTCTCTTTTCTAGTCCATACCACAGGTCCAATTCTGTCCACTTTCTGTCAAAGATTCCATAATTCCCACTCTGGTAGATTGGAGGAGATATGTGTTCCATACACCAGCATAATTCACATTCCCCCAGTGCAGGAGTTCCTTACATAGCACTTATGTCTCTGCCTTAAAAGATAGGCTCTTTTCATTTTTGGAGAACTCCAATCATTAGAAATTACCATGAAAAGAACAGTGATTCTCGGATACTGAAATACTGGGGCATAAGTCTACCAATAACTTTCATTTTATCCCTATACCTTTTCATTTAGAAGCATTCTTTTTGATCCTTAACAAGTATAGATGCTTTGAAGACTCTTGCCTTTTCTTTATAGTTCAGAGAAAAGCACTTCAACTTGAGAGAAGTTATAATGAAAGGTTAGCCCTTTTTTCCTTTATTTTTTCATGTTCTATTTAGAAGAGGCCACCTTGTATGAGAAAATGTGCAATGAAAATTAAGTATCATCACAGAATGAAGAATGAAACTCTACTCTTACGGGCTCATGCACATTTGAAACCAGATGGCCGCCCAAATTCATAATTTCTAGCAATACACTTACGTAGAAATTTATATGACTTGGAGGCCAATCCCCAGAGTTTGCCTTCAATGAGTGAATAGCTTTCAGATGTTTGCAAGTACAATACAATGACAGTTCCCTCTCTAAAGAGTGGATGCATATCACTCTATGCAAATTTATACAACATCATGGAACCCCAACTTCCTATGCCAGTAACTTGCTAAATAACCAAGCATATGCTAACACAGATCTCTCACAACCAAGTAAATGGCTTAAAAAAAAAAAAAAAAAAGGCTAGAGAGCACAGAAATCCTGTTTCCTAGTCTACATTACTCTTTCAGTGGATGTTAGTGGGCCTGGTAAGATACATAGTGATCAAACAATTGGCTATTGTGGACATTGCTGCTATAAACATTGGGGTGCACGTACCCCTTCAGATGCCTATATTTGTATCTTTGGGGCAAATACCCAGTAGTGCAATTGCTGGATCGTATGGTAGCTCTATTTTCAGCTTTTTGAGGAACCTCCATACTGAGCTGCAGGGTTAGTTCAACATCCGCAAATCAATCAATGTGATACAATTTAATAAAAGAAAGAACAAGAACCGTAAGGAGGAGAGGCATAGGCATCTGTGGTTTTTGTAAAAGTTTCGTGGTGATTCTCAGTGTTTCTCCTACCTCCTAACCTACCCTGTAGAGATATGAACTGTGTCTGTTATTCTTAATTCTGTCTTTTTCCTATTTCTTTATTGCTTAAGAAACAAATTCAGTAAATATTTCATTGAGGCTGTTTTCTCAAAATCTGGCCATGTTTACAGGACAGCCTACTGCTATAATTCACATTTAAATAATAAATATATGACTCATCCGCACATGTAATTACTGATCGTCATTCACCCACTGAACTTTGAGCACTTTCATTTTTCAGTAATGCTGCTTGAGCATACTCATTTCAAAGCTTGTGAGGATGAAATAACTAACCCTTAATGTCTTTGAATAATTGCTCCTGGGGTTGGTCATGAAGCATTACAATGAAATGTCAGACCTTCAGCACTTCTTTCCATCAGAAGAGAAAGAAAAGATCACTTTCAAGAGAACTACAAAGCTGGGGAAACAGAGAGCAAAGACACCTGACAGCAATTAATAGTTCATTCTTAGGCTAAAGAAAGGTAGTAGAATGACACTTTATTTACTTATTTTTATTTTTTTGGATGTAGTGTTCCATGATTCACTGTTTGTGTATAACACACAGTGCTCCATGCAGTATGTGCCCTCTTTAATACCCATTACCAGGCTAACCCATCCCCCCAACCCCTCCCCTCTAGAACCCTCAGTTTGTTTCTCAGAGTCCATCGTCTGTCATGGTTCGTCTCCGCCTCCGATTTTCCCCCCTTCATTCTTCCCTTCCTGCTATGTTCTTCTTCTTTTTTTTTTTTTAACATATAATGTATTATTTGTTTCAGAGGTACAGGTCTGTGATTCAACAGTCTTACACAATTCACAGTACTCACCATAGCATGACCCTCCCCAATGTCTGTCACCCAGCCACCCCATTCCTCCCACCCTCCACCACTCCAGCAACCCTCAGTTTGTTTCCTGAGATTAAGAATTCCTCATATCAGTGAGGTCATATGATACATGTCTTTCTCTGATTGACTTATTTCGCTCAGCATAATACCCTCCAGTTCCATCCACATTGTTGCAAATGGCAAGATTTCGGGGTTTTTTGATGGCTACATAATATTCCATTGTGTATATATACCACATCTTCTTTATCCATTCATCTGTTGATGGACATCTTGGCTCTTTCCATAGTTTGGCTATTGTGGACATTGCTGCTATACACATTGGGATGCACGTACACCTTTGGATCCCTACATTTGTATCTTTGGGGAAAATACCCAGTAGTGCAATTGCTGGATTGTATGATAGCTCTATTTTCAACTTTTTGAGGAACCTCCATACTGGGCTGCAGATTGGTTCAACATCCGCAAATCAATCAATATGATACAATACATTAATAAAAGAAAGAACAGGAACCATATGATCCTCTCAGTAGATGCAGAAAAAGCATTTGACAAAGTACAGCATCCTTTCTTGATCAAAACTCTACAGAGTATAGGGATAGAGGGTACATACCTCAAGATCATAAAAGCCATCTATGAAAAACCCACAGCGAATATCATTCTCAATGGGGAAGAACTGAGAGCTTTCCCCCTAAGGTCAGGAACACGGCAGGGATGTCCACTACCACCACTGCTATTCAACATACTACTAGAAGTCCTAGCCGCAGCAATCAGACAACAAAAAGAAATAAAAGACATCAGAATTGGCAAAGAAGAAGTCAAACTCTCATTCTTTGCAGACGGCATGATACTTTATATGGAAAACCCCAAAGACTCCACACCAAAACTGCTAGAACTCATACAGGATTTCAGGAAAGTGGCAGGATATAAAATCAATGCACAGAAATCAGTGGCATTCCTATAAACCAACAACAAGACAGAAGAAAGAGAAACTAAGGAGTAGATCCCATTTACAATTGCACTCCAAACCATTAGATACCTAGGAATCAATCTAACCAAAGCAGCAAAGAATCTGTACTCAGAAAACTATAAAATACTCATGAAAGAAATCGAGGAAGACACAAAGAAATGGAAAAACGTTCCATGCTCATGGATTAGAAGAACAAATATTGTGAAGATGTCAATGCTACCTGGAGCAATCTACTCATCAATGCAATCCCTATCAAAATACCATCCACTTTTTTCAAAGAAATGGAACAAATAATCCTAAAATTTGTATGGAACCAGAAAAGACCCCGAATAGCCAGAGGAATGTTGAAAAAGAAAAGCAAAGCTGGTGGCATCACAATTCCGGACTTCCAGCTCTATTACAAAGCTGTCATCATCAAGACAGTATGGTACTGGCACAATAACAGACACATAGATCAATGGAACAGAATAGAGAGCCCAGAAAGGGACCCTCAACTCTATGGTCAACTCATCTTTGACAAAGCAGGAAAGAATGTCCAATGGAAAAAAGACAGTCTCTTCAACAAATGGTGTTGGGAAAATTGGAAAGCCACATGCTCAAGAATTCCCTTACACCACACACAGAAATAGACTCAAAATGGTTGAAAGACCTAAATGTGAGACAAGAGTTCATCAAAATCCTAAAGGAGAACACAGGCAGCAACCTCTTTAACCTCAGCCACAGCAACTTCTTCCCAGAAACATCGCCAAAGACAAGGGAACAAGGGCAAAAATGAAGTATTGGGACTTCATTAGGATAAAAAGCTTTTGCATAGCAAAAGAAACAGTCAACAAAACCAAAAGACAACCGACAGAATAGGAGAAGATATTTGCAAATGATATATCAGATAAAGGGCTAGTATCCAAAATCTATAAAGAATTTATCAAACTCAGGGTGCCTGGATGGCTCAGTCATTAAGCGTCTGCCTTGGGCTCAGGTCATGATCCAAGGGTCCTGGGATCGAGTCCCACATCAGGTTCCCTGCTTGGCGGGAAGCCTGCTTCTCCTTCTCCCACTCCCCCTGCTTGTGTTCCTGCTCTCGCTATCTCTCTCTCTGTCAAATAAATAAATAAAATCTTTAAAAAAAAAAAAAAGAACTTATCAAACTCAACACCCAAAGAACAAATGATCCAATCAAGAAATGGGCAGAAGACATGAACAGACATTTTTCAAAGAAGACATCCAAATGGCCAACAGACACATGAAAAAGTGCTCATCATCACTCGGCATCAGGGAAATCCAAATCAAAACTTCAATGAGATACCACCTCACACCAGTCAGAATGGCTAAAATGAACAAGTGAGAATTTTTGCATCCATGTTCATAAAGGATATTGGTATATAATTCTCCTTTTGATGGGGTCTTTGTCTAGTTTGGGGATCAAGGAATGCTGGTCTCATAAAATGAGTTTGAAGTTTTCCTTCCATTTCTATTTTTTGGAACAGTTTCAGAAGAATAGGTATTAATTCTTCTTTAAATGTTCAGTAAAATTCCCATGGAAGCCTTCTGGCCCTAGGCTCTTGTTTATTGGGAGATTTTTGATTACTGCTTCCTTAGTGGTTATAGGTCTGTTCAGGTTTTCTATTTCTTCCTGGTTCAGTTTTGGTAGCTTCTATGTCTCTAGGAATGCATCCATTTCTTCCAGGTTATCTAATTTGCTGGCATAGAGTTGCTCATAATATGTTCTTATAATTGTTTGTATTTCTTTGGTGTTGGTTGTGATCTCTCCTCTTTCATTCATGATTTTATTTATTTGGGTCATTTCTCTTTTCTTTTTGATAAGTCTGGCCAGGGGGTTATCAATCTTATTAATTCTTTCAAAGAACCAACTCCTAGTTTCATTGATCTGTTCTACTGTTCTTTTGGTTTCAATTTCATTGATTTCTGCTCTGATCTTTATTAGTTCTCTTCTCCTGCTGGGTTTAGGCTTTATTTGTTGTTCTTTCTCCAGCTCCTTTAGGTGTAAGGTTAGGTTGTATATTTGAGACCTTTCTTATTTCTTGAGAAAGGCTTGTATTGGTATATACTTTCCTCTCAGGACTGCCTTTGCTGTATCCCAAAGATTTTGAACAGTTGTGTTTTCATTTTCATTTCTTTCCATGAATTTTTTAAATTCTTCTTTTATTTCCTGGTTGACCCATTCATTCTTTAGTAGGATGCTCTTTAGCCTGCATGTACTTGAGTTCTTTCCGACTTTCCTCTTGTGATTGAGTTCTAGCTTCAAAGCACTGTGGTGCAAAAATATGCAGGGAATGATCCCAATCTTTTGGTACCAGTTGAGACCTGGTTTGTGACCTAGGATGTGATCTATTCTGGAGAATGTTCCATGGGCACTAGAGAAGAATGTGTATTCTGTTGCTTTGGGATGGAATGTTCTGAATATATCTGTGAAGTCCATTTGGTCCAGTGTGTCATTTAAAGTCTTTATATCCTTGTTGATCTTTTGCTTAGATGGTCTGTCCATTTCAGTGAGGGGGGTGTTAAAGTCCCCTAGTATTATTGTATTGTTGTCGATGTGTTTCTTTGCCTTTGTTATTAATTGGCTTATATAAGTGGCTGCTCCCATATTAGGGGCCTAGATATTTACAGTTGTTAGATCTTCTTGTTGGATAGACCCTTTAAGTGGGATATAGTGTCCTTCCTCATCTCTTATTACAGTCTTTGGCTTAAAATCTAATTTGTCTGATATAAGGATTGCCACCCCAGCTTTCTTTTGGTGTCCATTAGCATGGTAAATGGTTTTCCAACCCCTCACTTTCAGTCTGGAGGTGTCTTTGGGTCTAAAAATGAGTCTCTTGCAGACAGCATATCGATGGGTCTTGTTTTTTAATCCAGTCTGATAGCCTGTGTCTTTTGATTGGGGCATTTAGCCCATTTACATTCACGGTAACTATTGAAAGGTATGAGTTTAGTGCCATTGTATTGCCTATAAGGTGACCGTTACTGTATATTGTCTGTGTTCCTTTCTGGTATATGTTACTTTTAGGCTCTCTCTTTGCTTAGAGGACCCCTTTCAATATTTCCTGTAGGGCTGGATTCGTGTTTGCAAATTCCTTTAGTTTTTGTTTCTCCTGGAAGATTTTTATCTCTCCTTCTATTTTCAGTGACAGCGTAGCTGGATATAGTATTCTTGGCTGCATATTTTTCTCATTTAGTGCTCTGAATATAGAGTCCTTTCTGACCTGCCAGGTCTCTGTGGATAGGTCTGTTGCCAATCTAATATTTCTACCATTGTCCTGAGCTGCTTTCAGGATTGTCCCGAGCTGCTTTCAGGATTTTCTCTTTGTCTCTGAGACTCGTAAGTTTTACTAGTAAATGTCAGGGTGTTGACCTATTTTATTGATTTTGAGAGGGGTTCTCTGTGCCTCTTGGATTTTGATACCTATTTCCTTCCCCAAATTAGGGAAATTCTCTGCTACAATTTGCTCCAATATATCTTCTGCCCCTCTCTCTCTTTCTTCTTCTTCTGGGATCCCAATTATTCTAATATTGTTTCATCTTATGGTATCACTTCTCTCTCGAATTCTGCCCTCGTGACCCAGTAGTTGTTTATCTCTCTTTTTCACAGCTTCCTTATTTTCCATCATTTGGTATTCTATATCACTAATTCTCTCTTCTGCCTCATTTTTCCTAGCAGTTAGAGCCTCCATTTTTGATTGCACCTCATTGATAGCCTTTTTGATTTTGACTTGGTTAGATTTTAGTTCTTTTAATTCTCCAGAAATGTTTCTCTAGTATCTTGCATGCTTTTTTCAAGCCCAGCTAGCATCTTTATAATCGTCATTCTGAACTCTAGTTCTGTGATCTTACTAATGTCCGTATGGATTAGGTCCCTGGCAGTCGGTACTGCCTCTTGTTCTTTTTTTTGCTAAAGAAATCAGAAGAGACCTGAAACCAGGGGGAAAGAAAGGGAAAGAAAGAAAAAAGAAAAAAAAGAAAAAGATTAAAAAAAAAAAGAATATGATCAGGCTGGTGAATAGATCAGTGCCACACACTAGATTTGGGGTGTATTTTGGTCTGTTAGAAGAAACTGCCTCCCAAAATTTTAAAAGAAAGAAAAACATATATGTACAAAAATAAGGGTAAATACAATGAGGGGATGGAATATGACTGTAAATTTGAAAATTATAAAAGATTTTTTAAAAGGAATTGATAAGAACTTGGTTGAAAAAAGGAAGAAGAGAAATATAAAAAAAATTAAAATTTAAAAATTAAAAAAAAAGAGAGAATGTGATCAGGCAGGAGACTAGAACAAAGCCATACACTAGAGATTTAGGGTATATTTTGGTCTCTTAGAAGCAACTGTATCCCAAAATTATAAAGAGAGAACAACTTATATATATACCAAAAATAAGTTTAACTACTATGAAAGGATAGAATAAGACTCTAAAAATGAAAAATAAAAAAGATTTTTTAAAAAGGGATTGTTAAGATGTTGGTTGAAAAAGAAAAGAAGAAAAATTTTTAAAAAATAGAAAAAGTAAAACTAAAGAAAATTTAAAAAATTAACTTTGAAAGACTAAAGAATCATGGGGGAAAAGCCATGAATTCTATGTGCTATATTCCCCTAGCGCTGGAGTTCTGCCATTTTCATTGATGGGTAAACTTGGTCTTGGCTGGCTGTTTTTGCTGATCTTCTGGGGGAGGGGCCTGTTGCCATGGTTCTCAAATGTCTTTGCCAGAACCGGAATTGCCACCTTGCCGGGCCGGGCTAAACAATTTGCTCAGGTTTGCTCTCGGGAGCTTTCCGTACAGCTTTGGAGGATGAGCGTGAAAATGGCGGCCTCCCAATCTCCGCCCCAGAGGAGCCAAGAACTCTGGGCTCTGCTCCTCAGTGCACCCCCAGAGAAAAGCAGTCAGTCAATCACTCCCGTCTCCCTGGTCTCTGGCTGCACTCTGCACTCACCCGGCCTGTGACCGAGCGTTTCTCTCTGGCACACGACCCCGTGTGGAGTCTCCAAACCCAGCAGATCCCTGCAGTGCACTCCCGTGCGGCTCCTCCTGGAGGAGGAAGGGGAGTCTCCCCACATCTGCTGCTTGTTGGGTCCCTACTGTAAGAGCAGTGGCCCAACTGTGCCACGGAGCATGGTTTATGGCAACCCCGAGCTGAAAACCCACTCTTTGGTTCCGTCTCTGCAGCCAGCTTCCCTGCTCCGATACTTGGGAGCTCTTCTGCACTCAGGCATCCCTGGTCTTCCTGTGACCCTGAGGGTCCTGAGACCACACTGTCCCAGCAAGGGTTCCACCCCTGCTTAGCCACTGGAGTGAGGTCCCTCAGCGGAGCTGACTTCTAGGAGTTCCAATTTTGTGCTCCGCTGCTCCATCACTTGCCAGTAGCGGCTGACAGAGGCTCCCTCCCCCGCTGTCTATCTTCTCAAATATCACCTCGCATTCACTTCTCCACACGTCCTACCCTCCAGAAAGTGGTCACTTTTCTGTTCAGAGAGTTGCTGCTATTCTTTTCTTTGATCTACAGTTGAGTTTGTAGGTGTTCAGAATGGTTTGATCCCTATCTAGCTGAATTCCTGGGACCAGAGGGAATTTAGGTCTCCTACTCCTCCGCCATCTTGCTCCTCCTCCAGTATAGGGCAATCTTAAATGAAATATTATGCAACTGTTAACACTATGTTTGAAAATGAATCATCATTCCTCAGCATTCTCGAGTTCCCTCCTCTCTTTCCTTCACAGCTTCTTCACCACAGATTGCTATTAATTATACGATTCCCTTAGGAAATAATTAAAGCTTCCAGAGCACACACTCCCACTAATGAATTCATTACATTTGACTTCAAGGCTTCCTCATATTTTCTACTTTTGGCTTCTTCTACCAAAATTAATACTAGTAACTCAGCAAAAGTTAGGAGGGGTCTCCCTAGTTTCCTCACATTGGCCATGGTAGTTATGGTATTTTGCTTGTCTGGAGTGAGGTCTTTATTGGTTGCAGCAGATCTTTATCTTCTAGAACTTTAATGTAATTGCCTATGTATGTATCAAAATGCCTTTAAAAAACCATATCATCTGAATCTACTTCTATGTTCTGAGTATAATCTTTTGCTACATTATCAGTGCCATAACGGTATACTGACAAAAATTTATAACATCTGAGTTTCACGGCTTATGCCATATGATTGCAACTGTGCAGCGTCCATTAAACAGTGTATGCTGTTGGTTGTCTCCTCTGGTGCAAGGCTGAGATGGGACTGAGCACGGCAGGTCTGGCTCTGAGCTACCGCAGTGGAAAAATTAAAGGACTGGATAATGAAGTTTATGAGTGTCCGCAACAGGTAGAAGGGGTATGTATCAGTGTTCTGAACGAAGGGCTAAGAATCAAGACATCTTGATTCTGGATCTTACAAGAAGATGGAGAGTTCATGTTTACCCTGTGATTCTTTTAGTAGAAAATATACCACTAAAGTAATATGTTAAAAAATTAAACATTTTCTTGTGAATTCTATACATATATGGAAGTGTGTGTGTGTGTATAAGAGAGAGAAATAGAAGGAGAGAGAGACAAAGAGGGATTGAATTAAATGAACTGTAACACTTGGAGACACGGCCATTTTACTGTTAAACACTAGAGAAAAAGAAAGATTACCATTTATGCACAAGAAGCCATCATGGTATGGAAAAATTATAATAGAGATTTATACTGGAGTAATTACAGCAATGGTTAAGTAAGCCCAAGAAGATTTAAGGAATGACGTGGTCTGTGAAAGTAAGTGTTTCAACACAGCTAATTGTGACATCTGGCACGATAAGTCTTGTGCAGCTTGCACCTGTCTGTGTGACATAACCCTCAGATCAGCAGCCGCCAGTGCCACAAGGCTCCCAGCTCTGCACTGCATCACAAGAAGCAGGTGGTTTATTTCCTTAGAACTTCCAGGGCTTTGGGCCTTGTCAGCCATAGGAAGGAAGGAGAATGCTGCCTTATACCATAGCTGGGCACCCAAGTAAATTTCCTTTGGAGTTTTCCTCCATTTCACAACCCAGGACAGCACAGAAACAGCCACCCCTCCTGTTTAGGATTGGTTGCTGCACTGGGCACAGTAGCAAGAGTTCAGGCACTGAGTTAGGAAGTGCTAACCTCAGGCTTTACTAAAGATAGCTGAGGCTACGAAGTGCTCTCACTGGTGCTAATGCCAGTGGGGATGGGGTCCAGCACCAAGGGAACTCCCTGTCATCCAGCAAAAACCAAAGACTCCAAGAAAGTTTTGTGAATGCATGTACATGCACCTTGGAATTCTTGTGGATAGGAATAATAGAGAACCATAGAGAAAGACAGAATAGCCTGCTGAAATCATAGGTGGGGATCCGAACTTTATAATCTGAGGTGACTGACTTTGTATCCTTAGGCATCTGATGCCTGCCCATGCTAATTGCATACATAATTAATTATCTGGCCTACTAGATAGTGATTCCTTGAGGAGGATTAATAAGCTGTATTCATATTTGTACTCTCAGTGTCTCATTGTATTTATGAACACATAATAGATATGCAGTGCTTCTTTCTTTAAAGAGTAGATTTTCAGTGAGATAGAGCACAAGCCTAGGAATAAAATGCATTCAGGAGGCAAGTAGATAACAAATATGTGAATCCGTGTTGTATAATAAAAATGGATGGCAGGAAACTAGTGTCAACTTCAAGTGGGCATGCCATATCTATTACTATATAATAGTAATAGTAGGTTAAATTATTACTTTAATAAATCATAGTTCTGTAGGTTGTCAATTTGGTCTGGGCTCATCTGGGTGGTTCTTTTGCTGACCTGTCCAGTGCTCACACATGCCCTACTCCTGAAGGTAGTTGGAAGCTGATTGTCCTCAGATGGTCTCATACACATGTCTGGTGTTCACTATAGCAAACACAGGTTATGTCTCTTCATCAAATATTAGGCAAGTCACAGCTTCTTCTGAGCTTCAAAAGCAGCCTCATGCCTGCTAATGTCCCATTGCTTAAAACAAGTAGATTATAATCTTGATGGAAAGAACTTAAAATTTTGTGACCAGTTTTTCATTCTACCATGAAAGACATTCAAATTTTGAAATGTTTTAGAAATTAAAACACCCTTCTGTCCACATATACGACCATACTCAACTTCTAACCTCTGCTGGAAGAGCTTAACACCTCTGCTCTAAAGAACCATAATATTTTTTATGGTTCTAAAGAACCATTCAACTGAGAAATTTTTGTCTTGGTATAATTTGAATTTCTCATGTATACACTGAATTGTAAATGCACTCTTTTTCATGGCCTTTTATATTTCAGTCTCTAAGCCCCTTCAGATGGCACTTGACATGCTCCTGTGTTACTGTGAATTCTACTTTACAAGGGATGTCAGTAGAGAAAGGTTCCTGTCACAGTGTCTTGTGCACACTGGAGCAAAAGTGTGTGACTCCTGTACTTCTCCATACAGTTGTTCACCAATACCATCTGTCTGCTTCATAAAAATGCATAAATGAAACTTTTGTGAATCGTCATAATTACAGTTAATAACTTACTTTTTTGCCAACCAGAAAAAAACACTTGTTTGGTCATGAGCAGTTGCACACCTGGTAAAATGAATGACAAATCAAATAATTGGGTATCGTTCTGTAACCTGTATATTAAAAATACTGCATTTAGGATACATTCCAAGTTTCACCTTCTTTTTTAATCTGTTTGCAATTCCATGGAATAGTACCAAATATTCTAACATTATTTAACAGATCCTGTGAACTCTCATTTTCATTGATTATTCATCTTATCTCATACCTTCCTTATGAAACTATCATGGCATTTCAAAATCCACATCAAGACAGGGCTACAAAAGAAAACAATACATTAAATAATCTATATTTTCTTTTTAAAAAATAATCTATTATTTTTCATTATTGAATACATTCTTGTATAGCATACTATTTCAATTTAAGATTTCATTAAAATTGACACAATGAGACTATGTAATAGATTGTCAAACAGAAGTATGATCAAGTTTCAAATCTTTGGCATATGTATTATAACCCATATTTTCTTAACATTCAAGATATGTAGACTCTGGAGAAAACACCTGTGAATTTCTTGCAGTCCATAAATCGCAGTATTTGAAACACTGTAGTATATCATAAATAAGAAAGTACATGCAATAAATGAAAAATCCCACTGCACAATGAAGCATTAAATGACGGCTCTCATTTTGACAAGGACTCATACCAAAAGAATGATCTGAGGATTAAGAAAAAGTGACATTAATATATTTAACTTAAGCCTCAGGGGAACTGAGTTAAGAGGAGCTAGAAATTTTGGGAATATTTTATATTGCCTTAAATGGAGTTAAGGGCTGACTCAAGTGAATAGAAACGGTCCCCAAATGTGTATAGCCTTCTTTTGTTTTAAATTTTTTTATTGTTATGTTAATCACCATACATTACATCATTAGTTTTTGATGTAGTGTTCCATGATTCATTGTTTGTGCATAACACCCAGTGCTCCATGCAGAATGTGCCCTCTTTAATACCCATCACCGGGCTAACCCATCTTCCCACCCCCCTCCCCTCTAGAACCCTCAGTTTGTTTTTCAGAGTCCATCATCTCTCATGGTTCGTCTCCCCCTCTGATTTCCTCCCCTTCATTCTTCCCCTGCTGCTATCTTCTTCTTCTTTTTTTATTCTTAACATATATTGCATTATTTGTTTCAGAGGTACAGATCTGTGATTCAACAGTCTTGCACAATTCACAGCGCTCACCATAGCACATACCCTCCCCAATGTCTATCACCCAGACACCCCATCCCTCCCACCCTCCTACTCCAGCAACCCTCAGTTTGTTTCCTGAGATTAAGAATTCCTCATATCAGTGTGTATAGCCTTCTAAGGAAGACTGCCTCCTACACTGAAAATGCTGAGAATCAACATGGTGATTATCAAGTAAGCTATATCTTCATATAGTTACTGACTTTTACAACTCAATAAAATTACTTGTCCCTTTTTAAAAAAATTATTTATTTATTTATTTATTTATTTATTTATTTATGTTCAGTTAGCCAACATATAGTAACAAAACCTAAGGTAGGCTTTTTAAAAAAAAATTTTATTTATTTATTTGAGAGAGAGAGAGCACGAGCAGAGGGAAGAGGCAGAGGGAGAGGGAGAGGCAGGCTCCCCGCTGAGCAGGGCCCTGGGATCATGACCTGAGCCTAAGGCAGACGCTGAACCAACTGAGCCACTCAGGCACCTCCTTAAGGTGGGCTTTCTAACTCAAAATTTTTTGTAAAAGATATTGAAAGGTGGAGAGAATTTTAAATACCTTCTAAAGAATGATCTATATATACTCATAAAAAAAGAAAGAAAAAGAAAAAAGAGAAGTTATTAAAAAGACCACTGTAAATATGGCATAATGCAAACTGGCTTTCATAATGCTTCTGTCCTTGCACTAATTTTCTTTTTCTTTTCTCCTCATGGTTCTGTTATTCCTCTTTAATATATACATGCTCATCCATGTGTCCTTGTCTCTTTGCATTAGTCTTGATACCATAAACCACAGAATTCTCAAGATCATTGTCTTCAGTAATTCACAAATCAGCCTTAATAGGTCAGAGAGTTTCTAACTCAAATACAAAGATTTAACTGATGTGTATTTAGCCATGTGCATAGGGAGTACTGTGTACTCTGCACAGTGACAGAATTATTAGACATACAATTTGGTTTACTCTTTGCCAAAACCAAGGCACGTTGTTGTGAAATATTGCTTAATATAAGCAATATTTCCTACTACAAAATGTCACCTATTGCTTCAGTTTGGGGAAAAGGGCGTTTACAGACCTTTCTGGCTTTGACATAGAAAAATAATACCTGTATCTGCCTGTTGCCCGGAAAGTTTTCCACATTACTCATTACTTTCTGCTGTCATCTTCCATTTTCAAATATCATCCATCTGAGCTACAAATGTAAATGTATTTATTCTCCAACTAGAGAGGCTTTGCTGAGGTTTTGCTATGTAATGGATTTAGGTCCATTACATATTAATTATACACACATCAAACACATATAAACCCAAATTCTTAGAAGACTTCTAAAACATCTTTTATTCCTCCATTTTCTGCTTTGACAGAGATTTTGAGGGAGGGATGTATATACACTTGTAACAAGTCTTTAAAAGATACACCACTAGTTAGATAATAGGTAGACATTGAAAATGGATTCTGAGTAAAGCAGATTGCTCTTCATAATGTGGGTGGATCTCATCCAATCAGCCGAAGGCTTAAATAGGAAGAAAAGTGTGACCCCCACCCTCCAAGGAGGAGGAAACTTCTCCTGCCTGACCTGTATTTGAGCTTCTCTTGCCTTTGGGCTTGAACTGAAACATCAGTTCTTCTTGGGTCTCAAGCCTGCTGGATTTTGGTCTAGAACTACACAACATCAGCTTTCCTGGTTTCCAGTTTGCCTACTGCAGATCTTAGGACTTAGCCTCCATAATTGTGTGAGCCAAGTCCTTATAATAAATCCCTTTCACACTGTTATGGTGGCTGACAAGTCCCAATTATATATCCTAATCTGTATATTTATATATCTTAACCTATATATAGATATCCATCCTATTGCTTCTCTTTCTCTGGAGAACCCTAAAACATGCTTTAATAAATTATTTGCATAAAAAAGAAGAGCTTGCCTTCTAATTGGTAGAGGGAAAATGTATTCCATTTTACATTTACACTTAGCCCTGGTCAAGCGTCACTTTTCTTACACTAATATTTTAGTATCCCAGAGATTTTATTCTTTTTTTTTTAAGATTTTATTTATTCATTTGAGAGACGGAGAGAGCGTGAGTGGGAGGACAGGCAGAGGGAGAGGGAGGAGCAGACTTTCCGCCTAGCAGGGAGCCTGACTCAGGGTTCGATCCCAGGACCCAGAGATCATGACCTGAGCTGAAGGCAGTTGCTTAACCATGTGAGCCACCCAGGAGCAGCCCCCAGAGATTTTATTCTAATAAAACAAACTAATTACATGCAGAGAGCATTTGTTGGTAATGAGTATTCCAACTGAGAATAGTGTTTCTGGGTCTAAATAGCAAAAATGTGTGTGTTCATGTTATAGAGAAAGGGAGAAAGAGAGACAAGGAGAGGAAAGAGAAGAGAGAGAGAATATACCTTGGGTAGGTACACATGCTGATCTGTCTATAAGCAATATTTCCTCTAAGTCATTAATGCTAACATGTTCTAAAGCTTCTTCAGTGGTTAAAAAAAACAAAACATGCTAAGATGGTCTAAAACTTTTTTTGGTAGCAAAACCCAACATGTTCTAACACTTTGTTTCTTTTTCATGTATACCTACTTCTTAATTCCTCTTTTCATGTGTACCTACTTCTTGATTCCTCTTTTTCTCCCCTGAATCTGTTACTTAGCAGCCTTTCAGATTTCACCCAGTTAATTAATGATGAGTATCAGTTTCCCAAGTCATGTGATTCAAATATCTCTCATGTAAAGTTCCAAATGTGTCTTCTTCTACAATATGTATACTCCAGGGTGTCACAAACTTTGCCATGCAATCATCAATTTTTCCAGTGCCTCTTGAGGAATTCAATTTGATGAACAGCATGTCTGCATCATTATCATATTCTGCCCAAGAGGGATTTATTTCATCAACTCTCTTGTGTGGTAAATGGGGATAATATAAAAGTAATGGTACCATAACAGTAAGGAAAAAAATTAGCAAGAACAAAAATTAATTTTGAGTAGTAAATTAATTAGGTACAAATCTCTTCTTTTTTTTTTTAACTCATTACGAGTCTACAAATTAATCATTCTAATGGTCTAATTTGAAATAAAAATGACGTTACTGATGGGCTGAACAAAAGAAGGACATGGGAAATCTGACAGCGTGCTAAAAAAAAACAAGAATTATTACCTCTTAATATTAAAAGAGTCGAAGTAATTTTTTAAATTGCATTTTATTTACTGATTAGTATACTGACATAGTGCTTTCCATAAAGCATCATATATTTTATCTCATTTGATCATAAAAATTACCCTGTGAGGTAACTTTTATTGTCTTCATTTTAAAATGAGGAAACCGGGGTTCTAAGACGTTAAGTGATTTGAGGTCACAGAAAAATGATCAGGGAAACTACATTTTTAAAGTCCTTTAAAAAATTTTCAGCTACTCAAATGCAAGACAAATCACAGTCATGAAAGGAGAATGTCTACTTAGATTAAATAGGAAGTCAGGTAGTACTTGGAGAAAGAATGGAATCTAAATGTTGAACACTGTGTGTGAGGCAGTGGGCTGGATATTTCATATTTGTATTTTACAATTGAAGAGAGAGTAAATAATATAACTTTGGTAACAGTATTACCACTTTTACTTCCTGCTTGCTTTCAGAAATATTAATTTTGAAAATAAAAGAAATGAAAATTAGCTATAATGTCACTACTTTGAATAAATAGATCTATTGACTATCTTTACTTTTTCCTAAATTCATTCTATCCAATTGTTGTGAGCCTACATAGAAATAAATATGTGTATGCATTTAACAAACTACTATTTTTTTCTTCTATTTTGCAAATGTATCTCTAATTTTATGGTATTTTAACATTAAGAAGGATTATTTTCTTTAAAGACTTATTGATTTTAGAGAGAGAGAGCTCATGCACGCGTGAGTGGGGGGAGGGGCAGAGAGAGTCAAGCAGACTCCCCACTGAGCACAGAGCAGGACCCATGCGATCATAGCCTGAGCAGAAACAAAAATTTCTGCCTGAGCAGAAACCAAGATTTGAAAGCTTAACTGACTGAGCCACCCAGGTACCCTGACATTAAGAAGGATTATTAAAAAGTTACATTAAAAATCGAAACAGTGGATATCACCATTAAAATAAAGTTTTTTACAGTGCTAAGCAATGTAGTGAGTTAAGAAGAGAAAATGTAAGGTGGAGTTAAAACATTTCTTTTCCAGACAATATGGTTGTTTTACTACAAAATCATGTACATTAAAGGAAAAACCTGAAAAGTTATGCAAAAAATAAGAAAATTGCCAGAGGTGAAGAGAGTGGGGGAAGGGGTAAAATAGGTGAAGGGGATAAAAAACTTCCAGTTATAAAATAAGTAGGTCAGAGGATCTAAAGGACAGCATAAGGAACATAGTCGATCTGCTGTAATAGTTATATATGGTGACAAGTGATAACTAGACTTATCATGGTGATCATTTCATAATATATATGTCAAATCACTATGTTGTATACCTGAAACTAATATATTATTGTATGTCAACTATACTTCAATGAAAAATTAAAAAATAACAGGTGTTGTGGATTTAATTGTGTCTCCTTAAAATATGTTAAATTCTTGGGGCAGCCGGGTGGCTCAGTTGGTTAGATGTTGTCTCTTGGTCTCAGCTCAGGTCTTGATCTCAGGGTCATGAGTTCAAGCCCCATGCTGGGTTCCATGCTGGGCATGGAGCCTACCTAAAAAAAAAAAGAAGTTAAATTTCTAATCCTTAGTACCTATGGGTGTAACCTTCTTTGGAATTAGGGTCTTTGCAGACCCTTTGCAGGCTATGTGGTGGGCAGTGATCAATGAGAATGGATACCACCCCTATGTGGCCAGGTCTATTTTCTCTAGCTGATACAGAAAACCCTAAAAGACCTATTAATATAAAAGGGCTTGTCGCAGACCACTCCATAGTGTGGTATAATTTATATAAAATAAAGTATATGAGCATATATGTCTATGCAAATATGTAAAAAGGAAACAAAGAAGTCATAGTAAATTGTTAACAGAGGTTACCAATGGTGAACAGAATGTGAATGAAGGAGATGTAAAAAGGGAGCAATAGAAAATAGAAAGGTCTGCTCATGCTTTCATCTATTAGAAGTTTCTTTTTAAACAATATTAATATATTCACAAAATAATTTGGTAGTATGCAAGCTATTAACTTGAAGTTATTCTGACTTTTTACTTGCCCAGCTCTTATAACTGACATATTTCTTTTGGAAACATTCTTTGGTCTGCTGGCTTAATGCTGACTTAATCTTATGCTTTTTTATTGCCAGTTGACATTGTCACAGTAAAATCTGTAGTGAAACTTAAAATAAATTTATTATTGAAATATTTATTATAGTCTGTTTTCTTCATTAGCATAAATTTCTAAATATTCACTATCTAGTCTTATTTCAAACAATGGATCCGTAGAAAATGGCATGGTAGTTAAATGTTAAGGATTTTATTTATACCATGAGAGTGAAAAGAGAACTTATTTGTACTGATTTAAAATTATCTTCCAAAATATTTATTTAGAAATGAAATATTTCAGTCTCATGCCAGTTACCTCCAAGTACCAAATGTTTGAAAGTTCCATGTAGCTTGACCCAACCTGGTCACTTTAAGGAATACCAGTCAGAAAGCAAACGTATTTGAAAAGCAAGTTAAATCTTTATAGAGAATTCTCAAAGAATGCCAAAAGGGTATATGAATGGTTATAATTACAGTAAACTTTTGTTGTAGCTCTCTTTTTCGTGTAAATTATCCTTAATCTTTCTTATCCTTATATCTTCCTCTTCTTTTTCTAAAAATTTGAAAAGTCTTCCTCCAGTCCAGTCTGTGTGGGACTTTTGTGGTTTCAGCCCACCATTACTTTTATTTCACTGCTACTCTTACTTTTTTCTAAGTAATTCTCATTTGCTTTGCTTCTGCACCCAGCAGCTAGGATGAATGTCTAAAAACAGGAAACAGATCATACCACTCCTTTCTCAGAAACCCACTATGTAGTTTTGGCCCCCTGACCTTTGAAATTCTTCTCTTCCCTCACTCAGCTACTATATAAAAAATGTGAACTGAAAAATCCATAAATATAACAATAAAAATGGGATTATCCTGATGATCAACATCTCAGGCTTGATACATTTCATAAAATGCAATTAAAATGCCTTCACCAAAAAGTGATTGGTCAAAAATCCAAAATTTTCAGCTTATGCTATGATAATATTCTGGTTTACTTCCAGTCTGATAAGAGTACTGGTTGGCCAAAGTAAGAATTACTGTAGCTATTGAATAAAACAAATCTCCAGTAAGTAAATAAAATAGGCCAATTGTAATGATAGTTTTGAGAATTCTAGTATAACTATAGAGAACAAACAGGGTTGATTGAGGGAAGGGGTTGGGGGAGGCTAAATGGGTGATAGGTATTAAAGAGGGCACTTGTAATGATGAGCACTGGGTGTTATACGTAAGTGATGAATCACTAAATTCTACTCCTGAAACCAGTATTACACTATATGTTAACTAACTAGAATTTAAATAAAAAATTGAAACAAAACAAATTCGAGTATGTTTCTTTTTTTTATTTAAATTCAATTTCGAGTATAAGTTTCTTAATATATATTTATCTATGTTTTGTTTTTTATGTGTGTGTTTAAATGAGTCAGTCATATAAATATATAATTTTTATTTGAATTAAGATGCATTTAATTAGGTTTGTAGCCAATGTTTAATCTTTTAATAAGAATCAGATTTCTTAGTCTTGTTTACTAGTTGTGTAAATCTAGTAAGTTAGATGTGAAACAAAGTACAAGTATCAGTGAGTGTTATGCACCAAGTATCTGACAGAAATTTTAATGCAAATATTTTCACACTTTATATGAATCATTAAACCTTTTCAAGATTTTAAGAAGTCTTGAAAAGAATAAGACTGTCAAAGTATCTAATTCAAGTAAGGAACAACATGTTGTGCCAAGACTCCTTACTTATCTGTAGGATTACCACTGAGTCCAGTGTCCAGATAAAACTGTATATATCTGACCTTTACTGGTGAACAAAATTTAAACTTAAGCTGGACTCCCCACTTCATTTTTTTTTTTTTAAGATTTTACTTGACAGAAAGCAAACACAATCAGGGGGCATGGCAGAGGGAGAGGAAGAAGCAGGGAGCTAATGTGGTGCTAAGCAGGGAGCCTAATGTGGGGCTCCATCCCAGGACCCTGGGATCAGGAACTGAGCCGAAGGCAGACAGTTAACCACCCAGGCACCACGTCCCCACATCAAATAATTAATCTAGCAACAGTGCATAGGATGGATTAGAAGGAGAATTACTGAAACTGACAATTGAACAATAGTTCTTCTCAAATACTTATTGAAAGAAATGGGTATAAAATATAAATAGGTTTGGCTATTTATTAGAAATGGTGGTAAAGAGAACAGTTAAGGTAGAAACCAAGATTTTGAGACAATGACTTGAGATAACTATACTACCCATAGTAGTTTTTACAGACTTTTCTTAGAAGATTCTTAAAAGCTATGGTGGATAGGATCATGTGTTGAGTAGTAATATGGCTTAGACAAAAAACATATCTTTAAACTTTAAGATTCCTCCCCCCAAAATAAAAAAAATTTAAAAAGTAAATAAACTCTAAGATCCAGATACTGTGTTTGTGTCTGATAGTATCTTTCATCTCCATCAAATATACTTGTAGTCACCTTTTGTACATTATTTTTCTACACCTGCCTTCCCTCTTTCTTAACAATTATTGTTTCTATTTTATACCTATTTACCTAATACCTCTAACAAATTATCTTTTATTATACATCTCTCTTCATATATCTATTTTCCCTGTTTGACTTCTAATATGATTCTAGTGATCACGTTCTGTTCACTTTTGTAACCCTAATATTACCTATGGACACCTTTGAATTATACATTCTCACCAAATATTTGAAAAACTGGCAACCTGTCTGAACATCAGTATTCTTGTCAAGTTGATTTTCTTTCATGTAGAAAGTTTTATTTGACTTTGCTCCAAGTTTCAGCCAAACAGGAATAAAGCAAAAAAGAAGAGACCCATATACTAATACCATATACTAATTTCAACCTCTTTTATTTTGATTTAAATGTACTCGTTCCAAAAACATTCTATTACTAGTAGTAAATATTAGTAATAGGATACTCTGGGAATATTTTCATAGCATAATTTAAAACTCCAAAGGTAATTTAAACCTTTAGGAACCAAATATTCTTAGAGTATTTTATAGTGGAATAATCTTGAAACTTCAACTAAGTGATGGAATTATACCTTTTGTACTCTCTACATTTTAAAATTTAAATAAAAAAATTATTGAAATTAAAGAAAAAATATTTCAAACCACTAGCCGGGCAAATGTTCACAAAAATAGTAATCTTTGTCACATTAGCAGCTTCTTTATGAGTGGCAGAGACATTTAGTGAATTTCAACTGTGGCATAAAATGTTCTCATAATATTTTTCCAAGCAACCTGCCTTCTACAGAGGCCTCCAATTGTGAAATACAACACAGAGATATGTAATGGAAAGAGTAGTGAGCCTGTCCATCCTGTGGTACCAGCCCTGTCACTAAGTAACTGGGAGACTGGGACTCCATTTCTATCTGGGACACGGTTAGAATGGAACACTTAGTCTTTCCAAATCAATTATAATTAATTATAATCAGATTCTTTTTTATACAAATGTGATTTCCATAGATCAAAATAGGCGAGATGATTTTTATAGTGTTCTTAGTTACTTAGGTAATTGGATTTATATCAGAAATAATTAACACGTTGGCACACTTTAAAATGCCTCTTCATTAAAATAAATTATATGAACTCTTAATCAGTGAGGAACAATAGCTGAGACTGATTTGATCAGTGAGAAGAGAGTACATGATTTATTGTTTTATATTTTGAGGGAAGTCTGTGACACATGTTTAAGTTATACTACTTCTTTGAGGTCATTATGACAATTCAATTGATGTTTTCTAAAAAATAAATAAGAAAAGTTAAAAGCAGTAGCTCTTACACCAGTGCAATATTTTGATCAAAACTATTGTTACTTCCCATTCAGATTATCTTAAAATGGATCTGTCTTCATAGTGTCATTTAACTTCCCATGTGCAAATTGTCGTATTTGAGATAACAATCCTGGAATTTCTTAAAATTTTTAAAGAGAAGTTTAAAGTTTCTTAGTTAACCAGTTATAGATATTAATGAGAAGTGGACTAAACTCAAGGACCTAAATATAAAAACTCTTCAGAATATTATACAAAAATTATTTTATAAATAAAATTCTTAATACTTTTTAAGATTAAAAATGCGTGTAAACAATAACAACAGCAAAAAACCAAAAAAAAAAAAAAAAGAACATGAGCAATCCTCTTATGGACACAATTCTTAGGCAATTACATAGAAATTTGAAATCTTTAGACTGTACAATACAGTGCAAGACAGTGAGTGAGCCCAGTTTTCTCACCAATAAAGTGAGGAGTTGTACTACTTAATGACTTCTGTATTTTTGGCTCTACCTTTTATGTTTTTTCAAAAATTAAAATAGAAGAAAATAGGAAAAAAAGAGAAATGCATTAGTCCTTTTTCTATTTGTTGGGTAACATTGATAGGGATTATATGATGAATTTATACTTTAATCTAAAATGGATAACAGACTATTTTGCATGTTCTTAGTCCAAACCATAAACATCTCTGTCAACATAACATTCTCCTTACATATTGATAGCAAGAAGGTTTAGCTAACATTTTAGAGTAAGAATCAAATTCCATTCAAAAATTTAAGCTATTTGTTTTGACCTTTCCCTAATACTTTTATGAACACTAGGCAAAAGGGCATATATTTTCCCTAATTTGACAATTTTGTTCCTAGCATGTTATTTGTACTACTCTCTACTAAGATATTTACTGGAGTTTTTGAAGCTCAAATGGATTTCTGGGAAACATTCTAAGTTTGTACTTTCCAGATCACCTGGAATCTTATTGACCATCTTAGTAAATAGCTTTTTCATGGCACTTCTAATGTCTTTTAGCACTTCAAAAATACCTCCAGGGATTTACAGTAAGGTATTGAAACTCCCCTCCATATCCACTCTGGTATTAAGGCACCAGACCAGAAAGCTCCTCTGTTTGCTAGCCCACATATCTATAGTTCAAATAATCTCAAATAACTTGTGTACCTCAAGTGTGCCTCTTTGTCTTTGGGGGTTTTGTTCACTTTTTTTTGCATCTGAAGAAGCAGTTCTTGGAAAGACTCCTTGACTCCTTCATAAGGAGTATGATTATTATTTAGGTAGGCTTAGTACCCTTTCATTATCTCAGGCATTAGGGAAAGTCAAACCCCTACCCAGATAGTTCAAGAACTATTCTTACCCGTTTTTCCTGAATTCTCATTAGGAGATGAGAGCACATAAAACAATTAGATTCCAAAGCAATGACACAAAAAAGGGTTACCACACTCATCCTGATTACATGGGGGGTACAGACCAAGGTCAGTCTAAGTAAAATAAGCCCCGAAATTCATTGATCTAAGGAATTCCAGGGGTTGACATTTAAGAAAGTTGTGTTCTCTGAACTAATCCAGTGACCCAGTGATAAAGTTTTTAAAATCATCTTTAAGGGTTTGTGAACAAGGTAAAAAATTTAATTTTTCTAATTAAAAGGAAAGGAAACCAATTAAGAAATATCAAAACCTAGCCATTGTGTTAACTTGGAAGAATATTTAAATTTACAAACATTATCCCTAATAAGTTATGATACTGTGTATCTTAACCAAAACATTATCTGTGAAGTTTAAATGTAATTTAATTCATCATATTTCTTTATGATTCTGTTTTGATTATATCTTATTAACTACTTTTTACTAAAAAATAAGGCTTTTTCAGGAAATGTGTGTCTGTGCCTGGGTGGCTCAGTTGATTAAGGAAATGTGTGTCAAAGGATTTACCCAGCAAATGCTTTTTTATATATTGCCACTGTTTTAAGAGATAAAGAGCATTAGAATTATATATGGATAACATGTTCCCCAGAAAAGAATGGAAACAAATTTAACACATTTAGATTTGAAGATCATTATTTTTTTTGTTATGTTCAGTTAGCCAACATTTAGTACATTAGTTTTTGATGTAGTGTTCAATGATTCATTAGTTGTGTATAATACCCAGTGCTCATCACAACATGTGCCCTCCTTAATGCCCATCACCTGGTTACCCCATCCCCCCACCCTCCTCCCGTCTGTAACCCTCAGTTTGTTTCCAGGAGTCCGGTCTTTCATGGTTTGTCTCCTCTTTCATTTCTTCCCGATCAGTTTTCTCTCCCTGCCCCTATTATTTCTAAAGCTAAATGATTGGTATGGCAGTTTTGTTTTAAAACATAGGTTAGTTGGTTGCTTCACTCATTTTTAAGAGCCAAATTGGTACCTACTGGGGTTTTATGAAATGTAATGCTTTATTTTGAACTGATCGTTAAAGATAATATTGTGGATTTCTGTTCTTCCTGAATGACCTTAGAAATAAGTACCTAAAATACTGTAGACGGGCAATGGATATGAAGTAAAATTTATGATTTATACAAGAAAGTTTTCCAAAGTAATACTCTTCCACACTGGTATGCCATTTTCTTGATAATTTTATTCAAGAAAAAAGGAGGAGAAATCAATCACATCACTAGAAGTAAAAGAGTATTAATCATGACATGCTTCTTAGCCATCTTAAACTTATGTAATTGAGAGCAGTTAAAAAAAAACCTTCCAAATATCTTCCAAGTTTATGTTTCAAGAAACTGTGCCAAAGTTCAGAAAAGGGTACATGATACAATGATTCCTAAATTCCTGACTTGAGATTGTATGGCCCCATGAGTCTACTGGCCTGCATCCCACAGAGTTCTATTATTTCTTCAAACACAACCTCCTACTTCAAGTTTGTATGGCTGTCCACAGTAAAAACATTACTGAGTGTATTACAGGCTTCAAAAATTTCTCATGACATCTGTAGTAAAACTAAACAAGGGCTCATATCAAAATTAATTCCAACTTGAAGGCAAATCTCCATTTCTAAAAAGATGTATTTCCTTATGAAAGATAACCAGAACTGCCGTTTAGCATTTCAGTGAGATTTGTCAAAGGCACTGCTATACTTCACTGAAATTTTAAGTGAGCCTAAATAATTCACCTTATTTAATATTTAGTCCATACTTTTACATTATTTCACAATTAAAATGTTTTCTGAATCATTGTCGCTTAATTTAAGAATGACTCAATGAACATTTCTATTTTAGAAATGTTTGGGGAAGGGGCGCCTGGGTGGCTCAGTCATTAAAGCATCTGCCTTCGGCTCAGGTCATAATCTCAGGGTCCTGGGATCGAGCCCTGCATTGGGCTCCCTGCTCTGTGGGAAGCCTGCTTCTCCCTCTCCCACTCCCCCTGCTTGTGTTCCCTCTCTCACTCTGTCTCTCTCTGTCAAATAAATAAATAAAATCTTAAAAAAAATAATAATGTTTGTGGAAGTATAAACTACATTACAAAATAAATTTATTATGGCTAATAAAAGGTAGAATATATTTTATTTAATTAGAAGCTATAGCTCTTACATATTAGAATATTTTCCATCCTTAGAAATCATAGAGAAGAGAAGGAAGAAAAAGGAAGATAAGAGTTTTCTCTTATCCATCCTTAGAAATCATGGAGAAGAAAAGGAAGAAAAAGGAAGGTAAGAGTTTTCTACTAAAAATGATTCCCAAACTACCAATTATATTTCATTCTACATTCCAACTAAGACTTCCCAAAGCATTATGTTGAGAAAGAATCTAAGGCCATAACTGGAGTCAATGGGAAAGAAAACACTGTGATTTTATTAGCAGTGTCTGCCCTGGAAAGAAGAGGGTGAAATGGAAGCATGGAACCCTATTCCTTCAGACAATTACTTGGTAAAGGACTAGGGTTGAATCTCTTGAGTGCTCTACCTGATTCTGAGTGTTATATGAAAATTCCGATTAATCTGAATGAGAAAATTGTTAACTCAAATGCAAATGAAAACAGGAAAAAAAAGGAAAGGAAAGAAAAATTAACAAACCAACATCTCAAATTTGCCAAAGAAAGAACCTATATTCCTGGTTAAAACCTGTGAAAGAGCAACAAAGAATATGTGGAATTGTTTAAAACTTTAAAGTTACACTAACCAATTTCTTCACAAAAATCATCATGTGTTTCTGGGCAAGTCAAACATCATGTACCTGAATTAGCTCAGCTTAACATAATAAAATACAGACATTTCCATATGTAGTATTTTCTAATAGCATTTATTATGAGTAAAGAACATTGATTTTATGGGAAGTTAAAAAATATGTGAAAATATATGCTTCTTTTTCAGATATGTCTCAGGCACTACTACACGTTCCTCTTGCTCCACTCTCTGTATCTCCAGTCTTTTTTTTGTCTCAGGCTTTCCCTTCAGAGGGATCTTGGTTAAACTAGTTAGATGAAGTGGGTTAAAAACTGAATCCTAGGGCGCCTGGGTGGCTCGGTTGGTTAAGCGACTGCCTTCGGCTCAGGTCATGATCCTGGAGTCCCGGGATCGAGTCCCGCATCAGGCTCCCTGCTCGGCAGAGAGCCTGCTTCTCCCTCTGACCCTCCCCCCTCTCATGTGCTCTCTCTCTCTCTCTCATTCTCTCTGTCTCAAATAAATAAATAAAATCTTTAAAAAAAAATAAAAATAAAAAAATAAAAATAAATAAAAAAATAAAAAAATAAAAAAACTGAATCCTAGGATAGGATTTTGGAGCTAGATCATTGATAGGTCATTAGGTGATAAGGATCCCATTTTTGGTGTAGACCACTGATTTTAACCCCTGAGGGGCAGTAGTATGACAATTGCTAAGATTCTCCCTGAAGGTGATATAAAGTGCCCATGCAATATGAAGTGGTAAGATATATACTACCTTTGAAATATAAACAGTATGGAGACAATGGTAATTAAAACTTTTTAATTGCTTTAGAAAAAAAAAGGCAAGTGCAGATCAATCACTATCAATGCAAGAAACATTGTAAAAGACAAAGTTTCTATAATGATAGTGGTATCTGGAGAGACCCTTATGTCATAGGTCAGACTATGCTGAAAATCAGACCGAGATCTAAGCTGAAGGGAGGGGGAGCTACAAAGGATATGGCATTTATTTCTTCAGTAGGTTTCCAATTTCCAAGTCAATTTCTTCATAGGAGAAGAGTAAGACCTTGGAGTCTGGGGTGGAGACTTCAGGTGGATAATTCTGAGAAACTCAAAACTGTATATTTCATGGAACCCCAAACTTGGTGGGCTTTCAGAAGCAGCTTCCTCCTTTATGAGCAGAGAACAATATTCCTTGTTTGGAAGCACTGTGGATACCTCACCTGAAGCAGATTTCTCACAAATTGCTGCCTGTCCTCCCCAGTTTTTGTCTCTCCACATCATAGATTGCTTATACATCATTAAACAATCTGAACAGAAAGATGTGTGTCCAAGTCCAGATGTAAATAGCAAACTCTCCAAAGGAACTGCAGGATCTAGCTAACATGTACAGGCAAGACCTAGAAGAAATACATTTGACTAGAAGAGGAAGAGTATAAGACTGGAAAGGGAATTATTTAATAACTTGAGAATATTCGTTCTTGATTCAATATTCAATAAACTGGCAGGGACACCTAGAACCAATTATAATACCATGCTGGGTTAATCCTCTTAAAGTCTGTACACAATGATAGCCTAGAGTAAGTAAGGTGAAGATTGAAGAACTGCCTTGCTAGGATTGAAGAAGTCAGAAGGCCCAGAGAGGTGAAAAAGTTAAGATGGATTTATTATGGAAAACCAGAAAACCCATCATCTCACTATCTACTTCTTTTCTTCAGGAGCATCTATAGAATGTTCCCTTTTAACTCAGTACAGAATGCCTTGGTGGTCTTGGGGGTGGGGCAGAGGAGATACACAAGCATCTTTATGAAGCTCCATAGTGGATTCCTGGGCACATGGTGTGAGAAGATAGAACTCAGCATCCCTTTCACAGAATTCTGGAATGTCAGAGGCCAGGTGGCAGTACTTAACCATCAAAGGCATGTTAGATGTAATTACTATAATGGGGAGCAAGGTCAGAGTAGCAGTGGGGGGTGCCTTGACCCTCAGGGATCTGTGGGATGATTGAGAGATCATGCTGTTCCAAGCACAGCTGATAGGGTGTTGTGTAACTTGCATAACAAGAAAAAAAGTGTGTTGGCAAGCAGAAGGCTGATGTCACCCACCAGAATGGAAAGTTACAGGTTTTTTTGATCCAAGTTCCAGATATAAGTCACTGCCCAGATCCAATATCCATTGATTGAAGAGAATGCTGGGTCCCCTTGAGGAAGGACACAGCAATACCTCTATTAGAATATAAAAAAAGCATCCCCCTAGTCTTTCCCCAAAGAGATCCATGACCATTTTCCATCTACTGAGGAAAGGAGAATATCCATACTTTTTGATGACTTATTGGATATAGAATCCAAGATGGCACTAGTAACAGGGAATCCAGAATGTTACCTTAGAATGCTGTTTGAGTGGGAGTGATAGAAGCCAGTTGATAAATGATCTCCTGACCCAAGATCATCTCACACTAAAATACAAGAAGTCTCCAGATTTCCCCAGTTATATTTCCCTGGTCTCTGAATTCATACAACATAGCAGCTGGAACAAAAGCTTTCTTCACACTGCCACATTCTCTGACTTAAGGAATAAAAGCTATTAAGGTAGTAAAGGCTAAGCAGAAGTACTTAAAACTGCTCCACCTCCCCTGGAGACCAATGTCATTAAAATGAAACAACAACACTGTATCCCAGATGGAATGGAAGAAACTAGTGCCACCCTCAAAGTTATAATGAATGCAAGCGTAGATCTATCTACCAATCATACCGCCCCCCCATTTGATTCCTATTGACCTTTGCAGCATCCAAATGGATTATGATGGATAATGGTGGCTTTCTATGATTTAACTTAGTGGTAGCCTCAAGCTCAGCTGCCAAGCCAGTTGTGATATCTAATAAAAGAGATCAACACAGGGGCGCCTGGGTGGCTCAGTTGGTTAAGCAGCCAGCTTTTGGTTTTGGCTCAGGTCATGACCTCAGTGTCCTGGAATCAAGCTGGTGTTGGGCTTCACACTCAGCAGGGAGTCTCCTTGTGGATTCTCTCTCTCCCTCTGCCCCTCCTCCCCCCCCGGTGTGCATGCTTTCTCTCTCTCTTTCTCTCTGACTCTCTCTTTCTCAAAGAAATAAATAAATCTTAAAAAGAGAGAGAGAGATCAACGCATTCCTGGAACTTAGTATTCAGCTATTAATGTGAAGAGTACATTCATTCAAATTCATTCATTCAGTACATTCAAAGCAGCTCAATTTCTATAGGAAGGACAGAAGCATACATTAAGCATCCCCAAAGCAATTTAACTCTGCTGCTGTGTCACAATATAATGCACAGAAGACATAACCATTTTGATATTCTGCAGAATATCAAATACACACTATTCCTCCACTGAATGGAGCGACTACTTTAACATCAGATACAACAAATTTTAAACACAGGACGTTACAAAAGATAAGGAGGGATATTTCATAATAATAATGGAATAATACTTTAAAAGACATAAAAATAAGTACATGTATACCTAAAAACAGAGTTCAAAATACATACAGGAACAGAAATAAAAGGATAAAAAAAAAACAGCTTCACAATCATAGTTGGAGATTTTAGATAACTGTTTCAACAATTGATAGATCAGTTATACTAAAAATAAAGGAACAGATAATATGAACAACATCATCAATCACCTTGATTTTATAGTTACTTATAGAGCATTAAGTGTTGCAATAGAAGAATACACATTCTTTCCCTTTGAACACCTTATGTTCACCATATAGACACATGTTAAGCTATAAAACAAGTTTCAAAAAATGTCAATTGGTTGAAATCATACACTCTAAGACCACATTCAGATTAAAGTGGAAAAAATAACAAAATATTGGTAGGTCCCCCAATATTTAGAAATTAAACTGTATATTTCTAAATAATCCATATATCAAAGAAGAAATCTCAGGGAACATTATAAAATATTTCTAACAAATGATAATAAAAGACAACATAGCGAAAGTTGTTGGATATAGTTCAAAGAGTATTTAGAGGAAGATGTAGAGAAGTACAAGTAGAAAAATTAAGAAAAAAATTAGAAAAGTACAAAGATCTAAAATCATTGACCACCAAAAGAAGTTGGAAAAAGTAATAAGAAGGAAAAATGAAGTAAAGGAAATATGCAACAGATAAAGATAATAAAGCAAATATTTGGTTCTTTGAGAGATCAACAAAATTGATAAGACATCTGTTAGACTAATCAAGAAATAAAATGGGAGCAACTCAAGAGTATCAAAATAAATGAAGAGATATACCTTGCTTATGTATTGGAAGAATAATTATTTTTAAAATGAAAACTGTATACAAATTGGTCTATAGATTTACTGTAATCCCAAAGACCCAATATACTTTTTTTAGAATTTGAGAAGCTGATTTTAGAATTTACGTGTAAATACAAGGGACTTAGAATATCCACATCAATCTTAATGAAGTAGAACAAAGTTGAAAGACTTATATTACTTGACTCTGAGACTTAATACAAAACTACAGTAATCAAAACAATGTGGTATGGTAAAATGATCAAAAGATAGATAAATGAGACAGAACAGGAAACCAGAAATAGGACCATGTGGTTATTTGATTGTCAATAAAGTGCCAAAATATTTCAACGGAAAAATGAAATTCTGTTCAACAAATTATGATAGATACCCACATAGAAAAAAAATGAATCTTGACCCATATCTTACACAATACACAAAAAGTAAATTAGGAAGGGTATATCAACCACTAAAATATAAGGCTATTACAAGAAAACATAATAGATTATTTTCACAATTTGGATCCCAGAAAGTAATAACCATAAAGGGAAAAAATGCATTATACTTTACCAAGATTAGAATAAACTGCTCCTCAAAAGACATTAAGAAAATGAATAGGCAAACCACAGATGGGAGAAAATACATGTAATGCATATATTTAAGAAAAAACTGGTATTCGTGAGACACCAAGAACACCCACAATCAATGATAAAAAAATCAAACACTCCACTAAAAATGGGTAAATGATATGAACGAACACGTCACAAAATAATGTCACTGTAGATAAAAAGTACTTCATTAGGCTTTGGGAACATACATTTTTCATCCAAAATATGATACTATTATGCAACCACCAGACTTAACTGAGAGGTCTGTAGACATTAGTAATGAGCAATGGGGACAGTGATGAGGATGATCTTAGCCTGAAAGAGCAAGGGCTTTTTCCTCAAAAATAGGAGGAACAGCAGTCTAGAAAGAACTGTGAGGAGCTAGAAGACATCAACCACATTTCCAGATCCAGGGTTACATGGAAAGTGAGAGATGAAATAGGTGCAAGTTGAAGATATGAAGGAATTTGTGGGTCATTGAATAGTGGTTTTAGAGCGTATCAAGAAAAGAATTTGGTAGTGATTTCAGAATAAGAGGTTGTTTGTGAATACAGAGCACTGTAGGTATAATATTAATATGATATGATATGATATAATAATATAAAATTACATGGTGAATAAATGACCAGAGGGTCTTGGGTGAGAGATACAGAAAAGTTAAGGTTAGTTCCAAGATTGTGTGCATGGTCTGCTTATGCCATCACCCTACAAGCAGCTAAGATTTTAGAGAGACCCAGTCATGACAATGAACTTCTCAAAAATCAACAAAAACTGCTTTTACATATGCACTGTTGGGTCGCAAAATGATATCCACTTGGTGCTAAATTAGACTACTCATTAAACATTTAAAAAACAACATTTAAAGAAAGGAAAAATTTGGAAAATCAATCAACAAAAACAGACTAAGTTGGCAATCGTAAAATGCACCTAATTTTGAAGATTAATTTTAAAAGTAATCATATTTTACTGTATATTTCAAGTACAAATGCAGTGTTTACACTGTATATATTATTAAACATTTTACTATTTTTCCCTTAGTTGAGTAGAATATTCTAGTCTCAATATGAATACATCAAGTAAAATGTGGTACCATGTCAAAACATGGAATTTGTAATATAATATAATTGCAAGAACTAACAAAAATTACTATAGTAATATAATTACTATTTCTATAGTAGCTCCACAGATTTTGATACATATATTCTTTTATAATACATGTCATTTTTATGTTTTAGCCTTCAAAAGGGGAAAGAAAAGTCCTACACATCCAAAATTGCTGGCTCCACAACCTTTCCTCTTCCCATTAAAACACAAAGCATCTACATGCTGTTCTTCTTCTTGGTGAGCTATAAACAGTTCACACAAGGAAAGAAAAACGGTTCTGCTAATTTAGCCTGACAACTGGCTCTAAGTATGACAGCACTCAGGCTGGCTGGTGGACTTTCCTGACAACATGTTAGCAAATGGAAATTGGTTCTTTTGCAGTACGGGCGACTCATTCATTTAACTTAGTGCTAGTGTCACTTGTGATTGAACAACCCTAATAAAAGGAGCGTATGTTTTCTTCTCACTTGGTGTTAGTGACTCCAACTAATTAAAAGCTGTGAAATTAAAAATTGATCATTATGATTTCTGTGATATTGCCTATTTCTTGTTAGTTGATGCAGTTATGATAAATAGCCCCCTATCTCCAGTAAGAAAGGTTTAAGCTGCGTACTCCATTCGCCCACTTTAGACTCTGCACACAGTTAAATTACTGACAGCCAACTGCATTGCATCCTGTTTTCAATTCCAAGTAAATACGCATAGCTGTGACGTAGTAATTGTGTCAGCAGTTCAGCTTGCTTTGCAGCTGATCTGGTATCTGGTTCAGAGAAGGTCAATTCAGGCATAAACTGAAGAAACCTTTCTAGGCACAGAAGAGACTTAAATTACATCAGAGAAGAAATTTAAGTCTAACGTGAATGGAAAAAAATAATATAGCTCTTAGGTAATTGCATCGAATTTCTGGTGATTTTCCAAAATGACCTTGTTCTAATTACAGAAAGGCAAACTAATACATACAGGTATAATTTAGATGTAGGACATTAGTATTCAAAATAACATCTTACGAATTGCCTTGTGCTAGTTGTGATCAGACCAGGAATTAGGCTTCCTGCTGGTTCCCTACCCACATTAAGACTGTAAGCCAACTTGCTTAAAGTCCCTGGGAAGAGGGCAAGCACAGTGCCCCAGAAATGCACTTTTCACATATCCGCTCTCCCACTTACAAAGACTCTGGGCTACATAGAAACATAAAGAGCCCTTTTTCTCTCCAAACCTTTTGATTGTAGAAGCTCCAACTACAAGAAGGTTTTCTTTTTCTTTCCCCTTACCCGGTGCACACATACATACCTCAGGTATTATCATACCACCATAACCACTAGAGAGGGAAAAAGAGAGTACAAGACAGAAAAAGAGTTTTGACATTTTATTATTTCTCTAACAATTTTAGTTAGGAATCTCAATTCCTTTTAAGAGAAATACGAACATTTGTTTTTATAGTAATTGCTCCCAAGTATGTTCTGTTTAACCAGGTATCTGGCTTTTTTTAACGATTGTATCTAATTCTGAAAGGTTATAGTACTTTCTGTAGAAAAACACTGCCTTCTTTTGTTGAATTTTAACATGAAACATCTGTTATGATTTAATTTCTTTATGACAAGATTTGGGACCATGCAAATAAAAACATAAAGCTTTTTGAGTCTAGAATTCCATCTCATATGTAAATCACAGAAATAACTTTTGATAGTTAAGGGTTTGCTGCAAATGACTTATGTCCTCTCTCAATGAGCAGGCGAGATGATGGATTCCCAACACACTGAGGGACCCAGGTGACCACTCATTGCTCTCTTAACATTCCATGGGCACAGGTTTACCTTGAACATAATCAATATTTGAGGGACATGATTAAACCATTTTTAGACCTTGATTTGCTTTAGGTGTTCAGTTTTAGACACCACCATAGTCAGATTTGTTCTGTTCCATAAAGTTGAATATGGAAGTTGCTATTAATATGTAAGTCATGGTCATAAAAGAAACTTTGAATATAAATACTATAAGTAGATCACACTCCTTCAATAAATTGGTTATTCATTTTTGTTGATGCCTCCATCTCTCACTGCCTAAATGAGTGAACTTTAAGATTGTATTTTTACTATAAATTACTGCAGTCCTGTGAGGTGTGTGATGGGAGGGGCAATGTCTATTTCATCATTCTGTTCCCACCAATGAGTACAATTCTTGGTACAAAACAACCATGCAGTAAATAATCACTGACTTTATAATTCTGAATTGAAAACTCTGACATAATCAATGGTAATAGGTGGCTTGAGTGCAAGAATAAATGCATGATGCAAGAAAATATTCACTCCTGGTATTAGATTTATACATTTTGGTGATTGTTAAATTGTAGTTAATTATAACTTTAGGAAAATAGCATCAACATCAACGACTTTATTTATTTATTGTTTTTATTGAGGTATAATTGACATGTAACATTCTTTATTGATAACAAGGTTAACCTGAGCCCCCTTGTAACACCAGCTGTATGTCAGTGAGTGAACTGAGCATTTTACCTAATTATCTCATTTATTCCTCAACCATATATATATATAAGTAGGAACTACTTATCCTTTTTTTTAACATATGAAAAGATAACTAGTGCAAGACTTCTAAGCTAGGGCTGAGTACTAGAGTTGGAAATTAAATCTAAGCATCTCTATCTATAAAACATCTACTTTTAACCACTATACTTCATAGCCTGAATGAAGGTTAAACTATGATTATGTTGTCTATAAGAATCTCACAAGATGAAATATATAATTTGAGAATTCAATGTAATTTAAAATTACATTCAGTATTATGATCAATATTAGAAGATTTAAGAAATAACAATGACTGTTAGTCCAATGTCACAGAGGTGTCAAAAGGATGGGACAAGGAGAAAATATTAGAAGAACTGTTGTATTTGGTCTAGTTTTGGATCACATTGTTAAAAAATAAGCATTTTAGTAGCTTGGTTTGAAATGAATACATGTTTTCTTTTCATCTCACACATACTATTCAGAACCTATATTCATTAGTTTCATAATCATTTTTAAAATTAACCCCAGAAAAAAAATTAAAATTAAATTAAATTAACCCCAGAGATCAAAG
Source organism: Neomonachus schauinslandi (assembly GCF_002201575.2). Taxonomy (NCBI): domain Eukaryota; kingdom Metazoa; phylum Chordata; class Mammalia; order Carnivora; family Phocidae; genus Neomonachus; species Neomonachus schauinslandi. The sequence goes on from NC_058405.1 coordinate 147,461,492, forward strand.
TTGTCCATAACTGTCGTTCACTTTACGTTTTCAAGTGGAAATACTTTGGAAAATTTTGACTTTGAGATAAATACCCATAATCCCCACTGCTGGTCATAACATTACAAAATGTTAAGGATAATTAAATCTCAAAGAATCAAGATAGAAAGCAATTTCAAATCCTAATTTTTATTCACTATTACTATATAATTTTCATGCTATATACCACAAATCAAGACAGCATATTCATAGATGAATTTATGTAAATATGCAGCAAAAGAAGGTTATGTCAATCACATTCCCAAACTACAGTCTTATACACCAAGCATAACTTACTCAAGATATGGATTTACTATATTGTTTAATTCTGAGAGACAACAATTTAAGAATTTCTTTAAAGAAAATCCAGCTGGATCTTTGAGTAAAAGTGAGGTAAAATCAGAAATTGTTAGTTCCCCATTGAGAAACTTCACATAGATGTTGCAATGAAGTGTCTTCAATACTGTGTGTATCTGAAAGTTCTTTTTTATAGATTTCTAATCATTAAAATGACAAAAATGTCCAATTTTATAACTTTAAGATATCAAAATGCTAGTTTTAGAGTTTTTGACTATACTAGAGATATTTTTATTCTAAACTCACATTGATATAAACATTAAATTTTTATACAACTGATATGTTGATTGAATTTAACAGTCTTGTTTTCATAGTCTAAAAAACAAAGAAAACTAAAAACTGATATTGTTATAATATATATTATTTTATATTTTATATTGTATTATGCAGTTTTATGTTGTTGTATTATGCTACAATAAAGTCACATATTTGATTAAAATTAGCTAATAGACCAGAAAATTATAGAATACAGGTATTCATTTAAAAATTTTAAATTACTGATATAGTTGTGTGTTTTACATGGTTTTCTATTTATTATTATTGTTCATTGTTATTCTGTTTTTCATAAGTATTAGTAGAGCGTTTGTTTCTAAATTAGTTCCCTAGGTTAGAGTCAAGAGCTTTTCTAAACTATCTCTTGGACTTAAATTTGGCATGAAAAGCTACATGGTTGCTTACCTCAGCATCCGTGGTTTATTTATTTATTTATTTTTTACAGTAATTTAACTTATAGCTTAGAACTAACTACAAACATAGTTTCACCATCTTTTTTCTATAGGAAATATGTATTAAGAAGAATGTTTACGCTGTTAGGTTTTTTTTCTCATTAACAACATAAACATTTTAATAATATAAATTATAAATTAAAATATATACACATACACGTACACATATTTTTCTTCTTAAAATGGGTCTCAGTTCAACAAAAGATACTTCAGTAGAGTAGATAAAGTGATAAGAGGAAAGGTATGCCAGGCAAAGGCAAGGGGACACTAAACGGTAATATTAAACTAAAGAGTTCCAAAAATGTAACTAAGATACAAATCAAAGTGTTCATTGCATTTAGTGACAAAAGTACTTAAACAATTCTATTTTAGTGCAGTGGTCAAAGCTAAAAGCAGGTGGTAATAGCATATTAAAGGAGTTGGACAAAAGCAAATATAGTTAAGTTCCATAAGTCTTTCAAGAAGTCAAGAAATTGGTCTTAGAAGGAAGAATACAGTCAGGTCCATATGTGGAGAAATGGGAAAGAGCCAGAAGAGAAGCTGAAAATTAGGGAAGAAAAAAGATGATTGAGAAAGCACAGATCCCAAAGACAGAAGGGAAAGTAATCCAAAGAACAGATGGTGGTCTCGGTTCACTATTGTAACAAGAACGAAAATGGATGGGTGCCTGTGCAACTGTGTGAGTAGGTATATGGTAAAAAGAAACTGAGAGATTTCTTAAAAGTCTTTTTTTTTTCCTATAAAGTAAAAGGCAAGGTTTTTTGCTGACTGATGGAAAATGCAGGAGGATCAGATTTGAGGATTATTGAGAATGCTTGAAATAGCCTTCATAAAGACTAGGAAAGTCCTAAGGGGATGTTGTAAAATTCTCAGCTAGCACTGAGAACTCAGACCAGATTATTGATCATAAATCTTCTGTGGTGGCAATGTACAAAGTCATATTATTTGCAAATCTTTGCTTCATTACCTGGAGGTGGGTTCTGGGGAGATGGAGAGTTGGACTCCACAAGAATGTGGTTGAATGATAAATCCCAGTTCTAACCTAATAAGCAGAGACTGACATAAAGCTAATGAAGTTTAAGCTGCAGGTCCCTTCTCTTGTACAGGTCACTTTCAATGCCCGCAGACAACCCTGGCAATTTTGTACTTGTGATTTATATTTTTTTACTATTTTAATTTTTTAAGGTTTTATTTATGTATGTATGTATTTATTTATTTGTTTATTTATTTATTTAGAGTGTGCATGAGCAGGGAGGGGGCAGAGGGAGAGAATCTCAAGTAGACTCTGTGCTGAGCATGGAGCCCAACTCGGGGCTTGATCTCACCACCCTGAGATCATGACCTGAGCTGAAATTAAAAGAGTCAGAAGCTTAACCAATTGAGCCACCCAGGCATCCTATATTTTTATACTATTTTTAAAAAGGATCCTGCAAATAGTTCACAAGCATAAAACCCCCAGATCAGAATGCAGCCCCAGAAAATGAAAACAGTAGGAATGCCAATAGGGAGGGGAATAAAAAATAAGGGAGTCAATGAATTGGATTTTCTGATGAGAATAAAGTGAAAATGGTGGGACTGAAAATACAAAGGAGCTAGGGGAATAGAATTTTGTTCTTGAGAAGTAGAATGAATGAAATCATGATTTCACAGGTGAAATACTTATGACAAACTGAATTTGTGCTCTCTGTTCTATTCCCCTGGGATTTTTTTGTTTATTACAATAAATATATGGAATCTATTTTTGTAATTTCTTAAATAAATAAATAAATGCTTTATGGAGAACACTCAGTGACCTGTATATGAAAACCCAATTGAGAAAGCCTTTTATAGATCTTTTTTCTTTTTTTTTTTTTTTAAATATTTTATTATTTATTTGACAGAGAGAGACACAGCGAGAGAGGGAACACAAGCAGGGGGAGTGGGAGAGGGAGAAGCAGGCTTCCTGCCGAGCAGGGAGCCCGATGCGGGGCTCGATCCCAGGACACTTAACGACTGAGCCACCCAGGCGCCCCACCTTTTATAGATTTTTAACGTTTTTTTTTTAAGTAGCTCTATGCGCGACATGGAGCTCAACTCATGACCTCAAGATCAAAAGTTGCATGCTCTACTGACTGAGCGAGTCAGGCACCCCAGAGAAATCCCTTTAAGATTTACTTATAAGAAGATATTTGTATCTAGTGAAGAACCAGGATGCTCACTCTTTTACAGTAATAAGAGTGATATAACTACTGTGTTTCTCTTTCTGGACCGAAAGTTTAAATAAAGCTAAACACAAAACCCAATCAAAGGAATAATCTTAAAACATAAACATGCATCATTCATACTTCAATTCTTTATTTTCTAGTATTGATAATTACCTTTGTGAGAGGACTTACATCATTATTAGATCAAAAGAATAAGTTATAAATGAACATGTAAAGGAATGATTGTCTAGAAGAAATTATTACAGCCTTTTAATTCATATAAACTATGTTGTTTCTAAAAGTTAAGTTGAATTTTACAAAGCTGAACAATCACTTCAATAAATGTTAATATTTTTGACAGCTAAACAGAATAAAATGCTTTTACAGCATTTGAGGGAGAGGTACCCTAGTTAGGAACACTGCTTACTTGATGCTAATGCATATATAACATGTATTATTAGTGCTCCTCCTGTTTTGACTTCTTGACTGACAATAGTAAACTATTATTCTGGGCAAGCATATTTCAATTAAGCCATTGTTGCATAGATTAACATGAGCAAGAAGCCCTTGCAGGAGAAAGGAGACTGAAACATCATTAATGGAACCCATTGTTTACTTTCTATTTAACCTTCTTCTGAGAATCAATTTAACTAATCAAGTTATCAATTAGTGACATATATTTCTTTACTCAAAATTTTAGTTCAGAGTCTTTCTTTCTTTCTTTCTTTCTTTCTTTCTTTCTTTCTTTCTACCTCAGAAATACAAAGAGCATGATGTTCAGTGATAATTTTCTTAAGTCTACTTTAAATACCACATATGACAAAATTTCAGAAGATTTTTGTCTAGGACAAAATTCTGTCATATATCATTGAATTTGAATGCTGAATATATAAAGTTTTGTCATGAAAACTAACTGGATTCCATGTTTAAGAGTGAAAATTCATTCTTCATTTTTCCCAAGATTATTTATATTAGACCTATCTTTTCCTGTGAATCAATACTATGCAAACACAATATTTTCTACATTAGGTTCTGGCAGACTTACGGTAATTTTTGCCTAGCAAGCGTTCCAGGAATGTCCTTTAATAGTCTGCCTATTGAATTCAACGAAATCTTTCTTTTTTTTTTTTTTAAAGATTTTATTTATTTATTTGACAGAGACAGAGAGACAGCGAGGAAGAGAACACAAGCAGGGGGAGTGGGAGAGGGAGAAGCAGGCTTCCCGCCGAGCAGGGAGCCCTATGCGGGGCTCGATCCCAGGACCCTGGGATCACGACCTGAGCCGAAGGCAGATGCTTAACGACTGAGCCACCCAGGCGCTCCCAACGAAATCTTTCTTAAGTAGAGTTTACTTAAAATTAGCAACTGTAAATATACAACCTATTTTCATTATTCAGATTCCATATTTGTGAATTTGCCTTCTTGCTAAAATTTATTTATAATACCAAAATCAGTTTTTGCAGGGCTTTTGCACCCACTCAGGTACATGTGCAGAGCAGCAATATGCACATTCCCAGCTGATGTCAAACAAGGTAAAGCTCTGCTTTCTTTTTTAGCTTTCATGTAATAAATGAGTGCAGTCTAATTGTGCCACGTTTTTTATTTCTGTGCTTTTGTTAGTAATTTTGCTACTTAAAATACTCCTCAAGTGTAATTCTGAAGTTCTGTCTTGTGTTCCTAAAAACAAGAAAGCTCTGATGTGCCTTACAGAGACAATGTGTGTGTTAGATATGTTTTGTTCAGGCGTGAGTTATGGTGCGGTTGGCTGTGAGTTCAACATTAATAAACCAACATATATGTTAAATAAGGTGTCTTCAAACAGAAATGCATATAAAACAAGGTAATGAACTGATTAGTTGATATGGCCAGAGGCTTCAGGAACCTAACTCTGTATTTCCCCTAGGAGCAATGGTTCAGTGTTCACTAATGCCATGTTCACAGCAACTTTTTAGAGCATAACAATTGCAACTAATAAGAATCAACTGTATAACTTAATCAACCAAATCTTGCTGAATCAATTTTCTACCTCTTAATTTTCCTATCATGTTTTGTCAATAAGGTATCTACAACTTGATTTTTATTCCTTAAGAGAAAGGTTTAAGGAATGCTTCAAGCATCGTGAAGAATTTTATCTGCAGACACTCGCATGCTCTTTGGGAAATGCAAAGCAAATCTTGTTTTCTCTCATCTAAAATGTCTCAGTGACCTTCCATACCTTAAAAGATGAAGTGCAGATTCCTTGGCATGGCATAAAAAACCCTATCACAGGCTAATCCCTTTCTAACTCCCAAGCAGTTTTCCTGTTCATTCTCCCTTTTACTGCTTCCGCACACTCTGAATTTCCATTTTTTGAAGGCCACCAAGCAATGTCAGTTTCCCCAGCCTCAGCACATGCTGTCCCTGCTGCCCGTAAATGACCTACCTGATGCTTGTCTATCTGTTGAACTGCAAAAACTCATCAGAATTCCAAGTCCAGTGTTACTTCCTCCGGGACAGCTTCTTTAACTTGCCAGCGCAGAGGTCATCGTTTCTTTTGTGCTCCCATAGTATCTTATAATTTCCTTTTTGATGCTCATCTTCCTTATTTGCATTTGGAGGTACTGCAATATGGTGCAATCACGTGTTAGACATATGTAACTCTGGGAGATGCATTTAGAATACAGTGTAAGTGTGAATTCAAACCTACTTTCAAATTTAATCCTCACAAAACAACAGGGATTTATGCATTTATATTAAGATAACAGAGATTTGGCGTTCAACAGAATGGAGTAAACTCTTGAGAAGACATTAATCCGGTATTGAACACTCAATATTTGACCCCCTTTCTAAGAGCTCTGTGGTATACTTGTGGGGAATCATTCTCCCACTACATTGTATGGGGCTTAGCAAGAGGGACATTACCACCATGCATCTTCTACCACAGGCATCATTTGGAAATTAAGTTTGAAATTAATCTCATGAGTCAAGGACATTAGGGCAGAATTGAATAATTGCAGAAACAACAGTATCAGTGTTGGGGTATTAGCAGGAATAGTACGAGTAGCCTCTATTATTATGTTAGGTTTGGATGGTCAGGGTAATTCTACATTTGACAGGAAATAACTGAGAAATTGATACCTATAGAGTGATTGTAATCATGAAGGTAGTTCAATGGTAGAAATCCTTGTGAAATATATAATCTCAGCCATGTATAAATAATAAAAGCTAAGACTTAATGAAAAGAAAGCTGAAAGAGATAATAAAAATATGGTACAATCCATTCTTGGGAAATATATGAAATGCGAATTCTAGGGAAATAATATAATTTGCCCAACATCACACGGTCACTGGAAAAGCTAGGCTAAAAGCCAGGTTTTTGAGGTTTTATTAATTTTTAAAGATTTTATTTATTTGAGAGAGAGAGAGAGCACAAGGAGGGGGTAGGGGCAGAGGGAGAGGGAGAGCAGGCTCCCCACTGAGCAGGGAGCCCAATGTGGGGCTTGATCCCAGGACCCTGGGATCCCAGGACCCTACTTAAATGTACAGATGCCCCTGTGTAGACCTCTGCTGAATGCAAAGAACTGCTTAAACTATTGTTTAATAATCAACTTCTATAGGAAAAATGAAATCAGTAATGTGAAACCAAATGCAAACTATTATCAAAATAGGGATGCCTGGGTAGCTCAGTCGGTTAAGTGTCTGCCTTCGGCTCAGGTCATGATCCCAGGGTCTTGGGATCAAGTCCCACATCGGGCTCCTTGCTCAGCGAGAAGCCTGCTTCTCCTTCTCCCTCTGCCTCTGCAGCTCCCCCTGCTTGTGCTCTCGCTCTCTCTCTCTCTGACAAATAAATAAATAAAATCTTTAAAAAAACCAACCAACTATTATCAAAATAGAAGTATGCAAAAGGGAATAAGTAGAGATAAAAGATTTAAGATCATCAGAATTAAAGTATGTCCTTCCACAAAACCTACTCAGGGAACCAAACAATGTATAATACTAACACATTGTACATGTGGTGCAATTGTTTCTGAAGAACATCTGCCTGCCCCCCAAGAAAGATTTTTCTCTTAGGTAAAAGAGTACCGAAAAGGTATTTGGCAATGCTTGAGTAAATGTTTGCCTAAATAGAGCCCTTCTCTTGATGAATACTTTGCCTTATTCACCCATTTTTTCCCAAATAACTGCAGATAGAGGAGTGTTCTTCTATATAGATTAGGAGACTTTGAGCTGCCAAAATAGAAGCTCCCTATCAACCAGTTTAAACAGTATAAAATTTAAAAATATATTGTCTCTTTTAACAAGAAAACCAGAAGGAGAAGCTCTTCACAGATGGTTGGTTAACAGCTTAATGATATCATCACAAAAATCATGTGTTTGTCTGCCTAGGTTCAGTGTGACATTCTAGCAAGCTCAGTTGCTTTACTGAAGTAAGGATTGTACCTGCATGGGACTGAACTCTGGTCAAGACGTGAAACATGCTGATTAAGAGTGTAGCTTTGTAATCACGATTTCACATTATTTGTACCAGCTTGTAGGCATTGCTTATAGATAGCAACGAGGTTGATGATGGGTATCTGGTCTTGAGACTTACGATGTTCCCCGAGACTCCTGGAAGGTTCTCCTGCTGAGCCAGTTACAGAGCAAGGCTATGCTTAGGTGATCAGCAGAGTATAAAAAGAATTACCCAATTGGAACTATTTGGGGCACCCTGCTTCTGAAGGGGTTCCAGGCACATGTCAGGTGGTTCTCTATGCGAGGGAGAAAGCATATCCGTTAAGGCCCTCGCAGAGGGAGGAGAATTTAAGTTTGAACTTCGCCTCTCTTGACCCCTGGCTGTGAGGAAGCCTTTGGTTGTGATAAAGATCTTCAATACTGTTGCTGTGTTGTGTCTTTTTTCTCCAATAAAATGTAGATTTGTAAGCGTTGTCATTTGGGATCCTGTGAGTCAGGGCCTGAACTAGGGTCATGCAAGATGGAATATCTCTTTCAGTTTTGTGCATCAGGAGGCTCACTTGCTATACTTTATTCCCATCCTTGTGAATCTTCTTGTCAGTCAACCCTTTTTGTCACCATCAGTGAACTCAACTTCATGCTCAGTCTAGTTTACTACTGTCACAAATCCCTACCAGTGGTAGTGAAGCCTCCATGCTTTCTTGTTTGTATATAGCTGTAGAGAAAAATTCAATTCCAACAGTGAACTAGCAATCCTTCCCTTAATTTCCTTAATTTGGGATGTAACACCCTGATCACCAGGAGAATGCACAGCCTCAGATGGTTTACTAATTAAGGTGACTCTATAGAGCTGGTGTGAGGACAGATATCTAGAAAGGAAACATAAAATAACAACAGAATTTTGTGAAGAAGAGGAGGAGGACTGTTGTAACTTGGGCATCCCAAAGTGTCCACTATACCTTCTTACTGGCAGAAACATGAGCAAAGGAGATGGATAAGTGCAGCTAATGAGTACCAAATACTTCTAACTAAAGTCAATAGTCTCCCACTTTTCATTTTCATGATTCAACTTACAGGCTTAATTAAATAAAGTTTTCCTAAGAAAACCTTTCTACATTAGTGCTTAATATAATACCATTCACATAGTAAAAGATTAATATCAAGATGTAGTAACTAATAACATAGTCTAAGGCAAAGAATTTTGACTAATGACACCAGTGCTCACTAAAATGGCTGGTGTAATTATCATTTTTTTCTACTGATTTCCGTAAATCAGATAATCGAAAATTACTCATAATCTCTTATTTCAGATAGGTTATTTTACATGACATTTTTTTTTTAAAGATTTTATTTATTTGAGAGAAAGAGTGAGCAGAGAGAGAACATGAGCAGGGGGATAGAAAGAGGAAGAAGCAGTCTCTCCCCTCAGAGCAGCAAGCCCAATGTGGGGCTCGACCCCAGGACCCCGGGATAATGACCTGAGCCGAAGGCAGAAGCTTAACTGACTGAGCCACCCAGGTGCCCCCCCATGACTTATTTTATAATTGGAAGTTTGTACCTCTTGACTAACCCGTTCATCTGATTTGCCCATTCCCCCAAATATGCTGCCCTCTAATCACCACTGTTCTGTTCTCTGTATCCATGAGTTTTGTTTTGTTTTGTTTGTTCATTTTGTTTCCTTTTTCGATTCTATATATAAGTAAAGTGACATTGTATTAGTCTCTTTCTCTCTGACTTAGTTCACTTAGCATAATGTCTTCAAGGTACATCTATGTTGTTGCAAATGTCAAGATTTTTTTTCTTTTTCTCAGCTGAATAACATTCCACTATATATGTACACATACCACTTTATCCATTCATTCATTGATGATATTTAGGTTGTTTCCATATCTTGGCTATTGTAAAGAATGCTGTGGTGAACATAGGAGAACATGTATCTCTTTGAATTGATATTTTGTTTTCTTTGGATAAATACCTAGAAGTGGAATTTTTGGATCATATGGTAGTTCTATTTTTAATTTTTTGAGGAACCTCAATTACTGTTTTCCATAGTGGCTGCACCAATTTATATTCCCACCAACAGTGCACAAGAGTCCCCTTTTCTTTGTATCTTCACTAACACTTGTTATTTCTTGTCTTTTTTTATAATAACCATTCTAATAGGTGTGAGGTCGTATCTCATTGTGATTTGGATTTGCTATTGCCCTGGTGATTAGTGATGTTGAGTATGTTTTCATATGCCTGTTGGCCATATGCATGTTTTCTTTGGAAAAATGTCTGTTCAGGTTTTCAGCCTGTGTTTTAATTGGATTGTTTTGGGGGGGTTTTTGTTGCTGTTTTTAAGGTGTATGAGTTATTTTATGTATTTTGGATATTAACCCCTTATCAGATAAATGATTTGCAAATATTTTCTCCCTTTCAGTAGGCTGCCTTTTCATTTTGCTGATGTTTCTTTTCCTGTGCAGAAACTTCTTAATTTGATATAGTCCCACTTGTTTATTTTTACTTTTTTTTAATCTTTATTTTTGGAGTCATATCCTAAAAATCATTGCCAAGATAGATGTTAAGATGTTTACCACCAATGTTTCTTCTAGGAGTTTTATGGTTTCAGGTCCTACATTCAAGTCTTTAATCCATTTTGAGTTAATTTTTATGTATGGTGTAGGATAGTAGTCTAGTTTTTTTCTTTTGCATGTGGTTTTCCAGGTTTTCCAACACCATTTATTGAAGAGACTGTCCAATATTCATTGTATATTCTTTCCTCCTTTGTCATAAGTGAATTGACCATTAATTAACATTTTTACAATTTTAATTCTTCCAATCCATGAACATGGAATATCTTTATTTATTTGTGTCTTCTTCAATTTTTTTCATCAATGTTTTCAGTGTACAGGTCTTCACGTCCTCGATTAAATTGTTCATATGTATTTTATTCTTTTTAGTGCAATTATAAATGGAATTGTTTTCTTAATTTATCTCTCATGATATTTCATAACTAGTTTATACAAATTTCATGACTAGTTTATACAAATACAAAAACTAGTTTATACTAGTTATACTAGTTTATACTAGTTTGTACAAACAGTTTATACAAACAAACAGTTTTTTGGATATTAATTTCCTACCCTCAGACTTAACAAATTCATTTATTGGTACTTACAGTTTTTCAGTGGAGTTTTGATGGTTTTCTATATATACAATAATGTCTTTCTTTGCTGCCATCTTGGGCCACCCAAATTAATACTTTTTGGATTTTTAGATGAGAATAAATTAATGAACACAATAACTAATAAAATAATACACAGAAGGTCAGGACATAGAAAGTAAATTACCTCATTCCTTATCAATCCTATTCCTACTTTGTAAAGACTTCTGGCCATTTGTTAATATTTTTGATAGTTATATCAAAACTCTAAGTTATATACATATTTTTCTACTTGGTTTCAGAAGACAGGACTTTTGTCTTTCTATGGAGAACACTTCACTCCCTTACATTAGACTACTTGCCACATATTCTCAACTTTGTAGAGATTTGATAACTATTTTGATTTTAGATTTATTTTTATTATTTAAAAATTTTATATTCTCTTCTCAAACCTCTTTTGTGCCACCCATACTCAGCTTCTCATATTATAATATCAGGATAGAATAATCTCTTCTTCTTTGTCCCCCTTCTGTCTGTATCCTGTTACTTCTACATTCTCTCCCGTTGTATGTATGCCTTAACAATAATTTATAATTTGAAAACCAATAATTAACATTTGTAATACATTTTTATATAAATACATAAATGTTCACCACCTGGCCAAGTTTTACTCTAGGATTGCATTTTTCTTCTCTGGGACTCTGATGTCACACACAACCCGATGTCACCTAAAAGTGAGTATGTTTCACACCAAGGTTGAGTAGTCTTTTTCTTTTACTAAGTCAGTTACTTAAAATCATGCCACATCTCACTGCTTTATATTTGAACTGTGAGTTCCATTTAAAGAGCTTTGCTCTTTAAGTTTCTGGTGTTTTGTTTTGTTTTGTTTTGTTTGCTTAATGTGGACTTTATGAAGCCCCTAGTTTTCAGCTGTTTTTACTACATTATCTATTTTATAGATTCTCCTACTTTTTTCAGTGGCCTCCTGATCTGATCTGGATGGGTCACTCTTGAGGCCTCAGTCTAGCCTTCCCTTTCCTGCCTTGAGCTACTGTTTCCTGGAGGCCATTAACTTCATTATTCAAGGTATTCATAGAAACAACATGTGGAAGATTTACTTGCTAAATCTTACATGTCTGAAATAATTTTTATTTTGCTATCATACTTCATTGAGTTTGGTTGGGTAAGAAGTTCTAATTTAATTTTCCTTAGAAATATGAATTGTCTTCTAGCATCTGATCTTAATGAAAAGATGCGTAAGAACATTTCAATTCTTGTTCTTTTGAAAGTGATATTTTCTTTTTTCCTCTCTGGAAACTCTTCCAAGTCTTTCTCTTGTCTTTAGTATTCTGAAGTTTCAAGATAATGTGCTCAAGTAGAGATAGATGACTTTTTATTCATTGAACTGGATATTCAGCATGTCTTTTCAATGTGAAGACTCATAATTCCTTCATAAATAGGAAATGTTCTCCTTTGATAGTTTCATATCCTCTATCACTTTAGTCCTCTTTTTCTATGATTTCTATTAGTCTAATAGTAAATTTCCTGGACATGTAAATTTCTGCCATTTTTTAAAAACTCATGTGAAAACTTTTTTTGTTTCTCTATTCTCCATTATGAGATGTCCACTTAACTCATTTTGTATTCCTTCAGTGTTTATTTTCAGCATCACTGCTCTTATTTTTGAACCTGAATTCTCTTTGTTATTTCTTTGTTGTTCCTTTTTTCTAGTTGCCATAATTCCACACTGTGTATGTGCCACATTCCCTCATGTCTCTGAGGATAACCATCACTCTTTTCCTTGAATTATCTGTTTGTTTTATGATCAGTTGGTTTGCAGTGTCCATTGTCCTTTTTCTTTTTAGTTGAACTATTATTTATTTATTTATTTATTTATTTATTTATTTATTTATTATTTTTGTTATTATGTTCAGTTAGCCAACATATAGTACACCATTAGTTTTTGATGTAGTGTTCAATGGCCTTACCACCCTGAACGCACCCGATCTGGTCTGAACTATTCTTTCTTAAAAATAATTTTATTGAAATATCTTTGACATATAAAAATTATATATGTTTAAGAGAAAACTTAATGTTTTGATATATATACATATATGTGATATGATGCTATATCTGATGTGTGTGTGTGTATATATATAGAGAGAGAGATATATATATACATCTCATCAGAATCGAGTTAACTAACATCCATCACCTCTACATGGTTACCAGTGTGTGTGTGTGTGTGGTGAGATTTATGATCTCTTCTCTTAGAAGTTTCGAGCGCATTATATAGTATTGTTTAGCTACAGTCACCATGCTATATTCTGGCTCTCTGGAACTCATTCATCTCACATAACTGAAACTTTGTACCCTTTGACCAACATCTTCTCATATCGCCATCCCTCTCACTCCAAGTAACCACCACTCCACTCTCTGTTTCTATGAGTGACTATTTTAGATTGGGTGGTCATTGTCTGGTCCTTCATACTACAGATCTGCACATACCTCCATTGATTCTTGATGGTCTGGTTTAAGTTTCAGAAAGAACTGGGTACCTGTTCTGGGTTTCTTCTACCATGTATTAATTGGTTTTTGTTTTCATTTACATCATTTATCTCTCTGAGGAGTTTCCACTACTAGATCTCTGCAGTGAGGGACAAAGAAGGAGAGGGGGTGGGCACTAGTCCTCTAGCTAAAAGCCTGTATGATTCAAGTTCATATCAGGAGAGAGCCCAGTTTCTGCTCTTCAAGTGCGAATTGCCTGCTGGCACTCTGTGGGTTAGCAATATGGGGTATATTGACTAATAGAGTGGAGCTTCACATAACCCCCAAATTAATCTTCCTGATTAAAGCCCCACTTTCCACTCCTATCTTACTCAACTGCCTCTGAGCCCAGAGCTGCTGTTTTTACCTCCACTACAGGTTCTTCATAATGTGTTTTGGGATGCAGACATCTAGGCCCATTTCATCTTCCACCATACCTCATCAGCATTCTGTCTTCCATAATTTCTTTGCAATCCCTCATCCTTTGTTGATCATCCTCCCCAATCGTTTTGTTATATAAGTTTATTCAGTTTTTTCTGTTTCTACCTACATGTACTCTAAGATAAGAGGCAAATATATATATATTTAGTCAGGTAAAATCAAAATGGCTATAAATATATAAATTATATTCTTTAGTAACTGTTTTTCAAATTATTTCTTTTTTAATTTTTTAAATTTTTTTATTTTATTAGGTTATGTTAATCACCATACATTACATCCTTAGTTTTTGATGTAGTGTTCCATGATTCATTGTTTGCATATAACACCCAGTGCTCCATGCAGTACGTGCCCTCTTTAATACCCATCACCAGGCTAACCGATCCTCCCACCCCCCTCCCCTCTAGAACCCTCAGTTTGTTTCTCAGAGTCCATAGTCTCTCATGGTTCATCTCCCCCTCTGATTTTCCCCCCTTCATTTTTTCAAATTATTTCTTAGAGTAAGTCGTTATCTAAAACAAATTTATATTAGATCCAGCTTAGATTTACTAAGGAGTAAATTTTAAGTGATGATTTTATAATGTGTTTGTCTTACTTCCATTGTGGGAAAAGCACTTTTTCCTTTACAGTATGGTAAAATCAGTCCCTTCCTCAAAATAAGCAGAAAATCTATCTTGTCCCTGCATCTGTTAAAGGCATGCCTGCTGAATGCATGTGGCTAAAGATATAATGTATACAATTGTAATTATTTCACCAAAATTGAAAGAAATAGACAAGGTCCTGAAGCTCAGAAAACTGAGCAGGAGTTGTTGAAGAGCCTTTAATAGGCAAAAGAAGGCCCTTTTTCTGAAAATATGTTATAATGTTCTTTGATTTATAAAAAAATCACATAAAAAATCACATACTGCAGCTATATAGGAAACTATAAGATTGGTCTTTGAATCCATGAGAATAAGAACTGTAGTTTAGTCAATCCTTAGAGTCTTGAAACCAAATTAAATGATGCAAAGCCCTGAAGTTTGAGGAAAAACAGGTCATCTCTATATTTAGATATACCAGATCTATGGAATAAATAAGCATGATATAATTTTGGTAAATGCAGTTACCACTTTGTGAGAGTTATTATCTATGAGATGTTGTTTTAAGCACTATGCTTAAATCTTTGAGGCAGATATTATTATTCTAGTTTAACAGATGAGGTAGTTAAAAGCAAACATACTAACTAATTTGTGCAGGTGGCATATATATAGTAAATAGAGTAGAAACTGCATATTTCCATCATCAGTAATATAATTGTTCTCTATTCTGGCTACATTTTAGAATTCCACCTAAGAAGCTTTAAAAGGGAAAAAGAAGGAATGAATGGATAGAGAGATGGAAGGAGCGGGGAGGAAAGGAAAGAAGGGAGGACGTGAGGGAAGGAAATAGGAAGGGAGAGAAAGAAAGAAAGGCCTTACCATTTTCCAAGATTCTGATTTAAGTGGTTTGGAAAACATTCTAGGCATTGGCATTAATTTTAGAGAGATTTTTGGGGCATTCTAATGTGTAACCAGAGTTGAGACCACTGTCCTAATCAGGACTTCTTGAGCTTAATGTCTATATGAATCCCAGCGGGAAGCTATTAAAATGTAACTTTTCAGTTAGTAGAGGATTTTGAAGCTATGAGCCTACACCAAATGAATTGGACCATAAGCAAAGTCACCTGTGAAGTATTTTGTATACCACACTTCACTGAGGCACCACACCTAGGAAGATCTTTTGTTACTAAAAAAAAAAAAAAGACTTACAGTAAATAGTGAAGAGATTTTGTGGTCAAGGTGAGACAGAAGGAAATTAAGGTAGGAAATAAACTTTAGACAATAATTGTTGGTATTACATAGTAAACAAATATTTAAATTATAATTCCCAAAGATCCCTTTGAGATGTTAAAGAAAAAATTATTATGGTGCTTGTTAAAGACAGGAAGGCAGACTATTCAAGAGGACTACTACAGTGGGGTTTTGTAGTAGGGAAGAGGGATTGGGCTCAACTACAAATACGAGGACAGTAGAGATTTGTAGCCAAGGAGAAGGGTGGGGTCAGTGGATGGAAAATTACTAAGAGGAAACATCAAGGCCATGGACATTCTTGGTAGCTCAACAGGATTCTTGCTGAATGTAGGACAGGGTGATAAGACAGTGAGGGTAGGAATGAGGAATATGAGCAGATAGATATCAAGGATGGGGGATTATCAATAAACTGACCTAACAGGACTCTTCCTAAAAATGAACTAATTGGGACAACAACAAAGCCCAAGGTCAGGGACTAGTCTGAAAGAGGACTCAGAGGAGCCTGACTCATATTTGGTTAAAAGAGACAGTCTTTGTCAAAAGGCAAAACAAGTCATAATAGAGACCCTTGCAGTTAATTGTATTGATATGTTTTAATATTTATTGGAATCTCAGAAAACTTTTAAATAAATCAATGGAAAATAATTAGGGAAACCCCATAAGATTAGTTTTAAAAAGAGGTAAGACTTAATAATTAAAATCTGACATAGTTCCTGTAAAAAATCCAAATACTTATTAAAGTGTTTATTGAAAGAAGGCAGTTAATTTTATTGCCAAAGATACAATAGGAAAGAGCTTGCCAGCTGCCTTAGAAACAATGTTCACATTGCAATTACTTTATGAGTGACAGCCCCAGAAATGATGCATGCATCTCAGCAAATTTGTTTTTCAAAAAAGAAAAGACTAATTAGTGTGAAATGATATAAATGTCAATAAAATGTAAAAAATTGATATGACTCAGTATCTTAAAATAATTTTAAAAAT
This sequence comes from Neomonachus schauinslandi, assembly GCF_002201575.2. Classification (NCBI taxonomy): domain Eukaryota; kingdom Metazoa; phylum Chordata; class Mammalia; order Carnivora; family Phocidae; genus Neomonachus; species Neomonachus schauinslandi. The sequence continues at coordinate 147,478,149 of NC_058405.1, forward strand.
GTTCCATTCCTCGGTGAGACAAGTAGCAATTAGTAAATAATAGACCAAAGCAATCTTAGTTTTCTATTCTATCCATCTTGTAAAATATAAAAAGTAAGAAATAATTATAAATTGAAAGAAACTAAAAAAGAAAAAGTTTGACATATTACATAATCAGACCTTCATTAAAATAATTGGAAGATTGCTTATGTCCTAAAGGAGTGATTAAAATTATCTTGCTTTCTTTAATCACAGTTTAAGGTATCTCTCTGAGGACTTGGCACAAATTTTAGACACTACTGAACAGGAAGCCAAGATAAAATAGAAGCAAACTGAACCAGCCTTGAGAAGTATATAGATCTTGGTAGACTTCTTTGTTTGATTAATTTCCAGTATCTTTCTACAACACCTGGCTTAAACAATTATCATTATTCATTCACTATCATAAATACTAAATGCATTCCTTGAGAAGAAAGCCCATTTTTTGAAACTGAGGTAAACCTCCGAATAAATAAATAAAATTTAAAATGTAAAACATTTAACACAATGTAATCTGTAATTACTTGGAAATTTTATAGACTGTCATTAGCATACCTACTCAGTTATAATAAGATTTCAAAATATTGAGGGGAGAATAGAATAATATTTTGGCATATATAATTACCAAATGGATTGGATAAACTGTTGAGTATATATCAGTAAAAACAGAACTATGCACAGTAAAGATCCTGATGCAATTGAGATTATTAGGCAGTTACTATACCACTCTCCACAAATATAAAAACATTTCTACTGTGTTTGGATAACCTACCCTACATTGCTAGAGGATATCTACAAGGTGACATCTTTTAACTCAGTCAAATATCTCCATTAGTTGACATATTTTTTACATTACCATAAAATAATGTTTATTTTTCTCCCTCTAGGAAAATCTTTCTAAATATTGCCATGTTCTCATTGCCATTTCTCAATATTGTGTTGTGATACCATTTCTGATTTTTAGAATTCTTTTCCCATGGCTACTGAGAGGGAAGAAGCCACCTCTTTGTTTCCATTGTCCTTAAGTATAATCCGACTAAGAATACAGCTAGAAGAAAACACTTAAACCTGCCATTTAAACACGTGTAAATTGTTGGCTCCAATGTTTAAAACTTTACCCTCTTCTTGTAATGGATATCAAGAAACCATGTGGTTTCTCAAATTTCGTATTTGTTGTGTTCCTTTGTCTAGCAGTCACTCTGTCATTAATTATGGGACATGCTTACGTATAATCTACTAGACTGAGAAGCTTCCTTTGTCTCTTTTGCACGTTTGCCCATGTGTACACTTCTGAGTTACCCGGCACTGTTGCTCAAGGTATCAAAGTCCCCACAGTGATGGTCAAGATGAAAAGGCACTTTAATCCCAACTACAGGTCCCTGAAAATCACACTCAAGTTTCCATTTTGCCCAGTCTTTATGCTATTATTCACTTGTTGGTCTCAGAAAATCTGGGATGTCATCTATATGACATTCCATAACATGATTAGCTTCAGTTCCACATTTAATCTACCGATAAAGAACTTGAAGCAGTGCAGTGTGCTTTTTTGAAAACTCAAAAGGGCTATACATACTCATAACATCTCTGAGTAGCAAAATACTTGGTGAAAAGTGCTATAGATGCCATATGCTCAGAATCTACTGTGGGGACATAACAGAAAGAATAGATGGTTACATCCAGAGAGGTGATGATGTCAAGAATAGCATACAATTATGTAATGTAAGAAAGCACACACATATGAAAGGTCAATATGGTACTCTAAAAGCCCTTTTATCTGTAATTGTTAGACTGATACATGATTATCAGGAATTTGCTGGAGTACTAGAGTTGCTGAAATCCCCAAATATAAGCATTGGTCAATATGTCCACTAAAGAACTGGGACATGGATAAGCGGATACCAGTTAATATTTTTTGCTGTTAAAACATGCTGATATAGGAATCTTAATATATTTTCCTTGATTCAAATGTGTTTCTGTGTCTGAGAGAACAGGTCTCCTCATCTTCCCTTTTGAAAGTATTGGCTACTCTTCATATTTTGCTATTTCTTATATGTATTCTAAGTATCTATGAGAAATCCTGTAGAAATTTGATAATTGCATTGAATCTATAGGTCAATTTAGGAAGATTTTGTATCTTTGATATATTTTCTCCCAACTAGTGAATAAGTAATTTCTTTCATTTATTTAAAACTTTCTAAATGTCCTTTATCACAATTTTGTAAGTTTCTTTACAGATTGTATACCTTTTATTGTTAGATTTATGTTATATGTTTAAATATGTCTTTCTAAATTAATTAATAATTCTAAATTATTTAGAATATTATTTAGAATAATTGTTCTAAATTAATTTTATATTTATTATTTTCAGCATAAGGATAAAATTGACTTGCGTACCTCCTCATGGTTTCTATTTCAAATTTTTTTCATATTTTTTGTTTGACTTCTGTGACTTCTTTTTCTGCTATTTCAATGATTCACTGATATACATATATTCCTTTTTATATTAGTCTAGTTTTTCTCATCATTTCCTTTGGAAGATGAATCCGTTTCCATTAAATGTAACATGAAATGCATTGACTTACTTTCATAATATTTAAGCATTATTAATTTTACATCAGGTATTTAAGCTACCAGATATCAAGAAGAGTAAACACCATGCAATGACATTACCTCCTCTTCTTGGGAAGTACAATAAACTAGGGATTGAACAAAGACTTAAGTTCAGTTCCAACAAAAGCCACCTCTTCTTTGTACTTGAGAATGTTATATATAGCCTAGATGCATCTATATAATATAAATAATAATAGAACTTAACCTCTTAGAGTTTGGGGAGATTAAAAGACAGTACTTAGAAAACAAAACAGTTTTTGAAGATTGAAATTAGCGAATATGCAAAATATCTTTTTGATCATTACCATAATAGAAGGCCCTTAAATATTTCAAATCTATTATAATTATCCTTATTTAATCACTGATTATTTAAATTAAGTTCTTTCTTTTATTATGACTTTATCATACACAGGCTCAGTTTCCTCCATTAGAGAACACCACCCATTTTCCCCATTTGTTAGACTTTGTCAGATGGTGAAGGTCAGATCAGATGAGGTTATCTCAGGTGACAGAGATTACTGCAAAGATGCAAGAGGAAGTAGGGGAATGAGAAACAGTTGTGGCAGACCTTGAAGAACTAGAACACACACACCCACGCTCAGAGGAGGGGTATAGGAAAGTTGAAGTCTGAGGCCTGAGCAGCGAAATAAGCAATCATTTCTTTTTCAGCCATAATCAGAGTTATCACTTATTTGCAAGAATCTCTTTCCTCGGATCTACTGCCTCAAAGGTATTGTGATCATTTTTGTCATTGTTAAATGTTTGTGCCTTTTTTTTCTACTTTCAAGCCACTTAATTCCTATATTCTTTTCTTTGATCATTTCTTTATCTCTCCCCTTCTGATCTAAGGATGTCTGACCCATTCTAATGTATATTTTTTATACTTCTTTGATATATCCCCTTGAGTGACTATAGAACACTTATCTTCTTCCTTGTACAACATTTCTAATTCATTTGAAGCTTTTCTAAATTTTTGACCTGCTAGCAGAGATTATTTTGCTGTATTACTAGCTGCATCATTTGTTGTGCTGAGATGGTCTTCTTACTGTGGTATTTTTCATTCTTTTTTACTATGCTTCCTTTAAAATTATAGAACACAGATAGATACAGAGATCCCTGCAATAACTCTTCATCAGAGGCAAAATAAAATATTTTTGTTCCAGAATGACTGCTTCTGTTATTTCATATTACATTTTTGTTCTAACAATTGGATACAATATCATACACATTATTGTTTAAAACATCTTAGTTCAGTAGTGCCAATTCTTATTAAGAATATTTTTTAATAACAGGTAGTAGCTCAGACTTTTTTTCATAAATTTAAGCAATAGAATTTAATGAAGCCCACAATTCTGAAGTATCTACAACATGATTTCTTGGTAACTCCTTTGTTGTCATACGACCTTATTACTTTTTAATTAGATATATTGGATTTAGGATTTTTGTTGATTAGGTCTATCTCCGTAGAAACAACACAGAGGCAGTCTTACTTAAGCAAAATGAAATTTGTTGTTAATAATAGCATGTCATTTGAAAACTTACTATGTACTGGCTACCATTCTAAGTGTTTTCCATGGAGTAATAATCATTAATTTACTTATTCACTCAACAAATATCTATTGAAAGGCTAACGTTTAGAGGAAGGGCTCTTGCTAGGGCTTATTTTATGTGCTTGGAGTGCAGCAGTGAACAAAATAGATAAATTTTTACACATCCACTTTAAGCGAGTTTACATTCTATTCAGTGAAACTGGCCAAAAGATAATTACGATGGATTAGATATTTTTAAATGCTATCAAGAAAATTAGTGCTGGCAAAGAGAATAGGAAATTCTGAAGTGGGATGGGCAGTATAATCTTATATACGGTGGGTAGTGAGAAGTTGATATTTGAGCAAAGACCTGAAGGAGATAAGAGAGTGTGAGATAATGAGGGAACAGCATACCAGGCAATGGTATGGCATATTCAAAGAAGATTGTGTAATTGGAGCTGAGCAGAGGCAGTGAGGGAGGGAAAAGCAGAAATTGATGCTAAAGAGAAACAAGGAGTGAAGATTGGACAAGTTGAGATCATATAAGGCAGCAGTCCTCAACCCTGTCATACTCAACACCCCTTTCTTTATAGTAGCTACAGATACAAACCAAATTGTTTTAGGAGCTAAGATACTACAGTGATGTGAGTTTCTAAAGTTGTGGACATGACTTGTTAAATTATCAAACAGAACTAAGTATAATCTTCCCTAAATAGTCCGATCATGGTATTCTTGGAAAATTCAGTGTATGAAAACTATTAGAAAATACGTTGGTTATATGTAAAATAGAACTTGTTTCTAAGCTCAGAAACATAAACAAGTTTTTCATTTTTATGAAATTGTAATTCCATTTGAAAGCTGTGTAAGGGGACAGGGCTGTTCAGGAATACACTACATGTGGTAGGATTTCTGGGATCCTTAGATTTGGCTCAGTAAATGTCAGTGGAAGCACCCTATCCTTCTTTATTGTGATAATAAAATTTTCCCATACTTTTCCAGAACTCCTCTTCAAGAGCAGTGCCAAAGGTATAGGGCCTTGATAGATATTTGTATTTTAGTCTGACCTGACATATCTTAAAAGAATTACTATGGCGGGCGCCTGGGTGGCTCAGATGGTTAAGCGTCTGCCTTCGGCTCAGGTCATGATCCCAGGGTCCTGGGATCGAGTCCCGCATCGGGCTCTCTGCTCCTTGGGAGCCTGCTTCTCCCTCTCTCTCTGCCCCCCTGCTTGTGCTCTCTCTCTGTCAAATAAATAAATAAAATCTTAAAAAAAAAAAAAGAATTACTATGGCTACTATTTTGAGATTAGTTAGACAAGAAAGGAGCCAGGAAGACCAGTTTTGAGTCTACCGCAATGATCCAAGCAAAACACAATGATGGCTTGGATCAGGCTTGTAAAAGTAGAGGAACTGAGAAGTAACTGGATTTTAGATGTATATTAAACAGACTTGAACAGATGTACTGTTGAATTGCATGTGAAGAATGAAAGAGAAAAGTCAAATGTGAGTTTAAGTATTTCAATTCTTGGTCTTGCCCTATAATAACTAAAAGGATAGAATTATGATTTACTTAAATATAGTTTTCAGATGGACAGCTTACAGGGAGGAAATCAGAGTTTGATTTGTGCTAGGTTATGTGATTCTCTCAACAATCCAAAGAGGTAACTATTATTATTCCTATTTTACAGATGCTGAACTGAGACATAGTATTTGGTGGATGTTCTATAACCATTAAATGGCAGAGTTCAGGACACAAATTTATTAGACTTTGGCACATAATCTTAAGCCCTAACTGAAAAAAGTCCAGTGTAGAAAAAGTCTTTAGACATGGTTGAATTGAGAGGTTCAAATGATATCATAAAATATGGTCTTATTCTCTCCTTTTCTCAGCTCAGCTTTCTTTTCTAGCAATTCCATTTTCAGGTAGGTCTCCTTTCATGGTACCAAAATGGCTGCCATAACTCTAGGTTTACATTTATTCTTTGTGGCAACTCAACCCTCTTGACTCTGAGGCTAGGTTTGAATGAAGTGCTCAACCTGTGAACCAAGGAGATGTGATGGTTTAATGGTGACATATCTACCCCCACCAAAACACATCAGCTGATCATGTAGAGTAAGAAATTCTCTAGGAAAAATATGATGCTTTTTTCCAAAGGTGGAATGATGATGATGATAGATCATAGATAGATAGGCAGATAGATAGATACAAACAACAGATATCCACTGAAGACATCATGAAAAAATAAATATATAGATATATCCATGATATGTTGTCAAAATCCCTATTTAGTCCCATTCAGCACTCTATCTCTATAATAATAATTCTATTTCTAATATAAACTGTCAAGAATTAATGGACTAAAGGGGCGCCTGGGTGGCTCAGTCGTTAAGCGTCTGCCTTCGGCTCAGGTCATGGTCCCAGGGTCCTGGGATCGAGCCCCGCATCGGGCGCCCTGCTCCGCAGGAAGCCTGCTTCTCCCTCTCCCACTCCCCCTGCTTGTATTTCCTCTCTCGCTGTGTCTCTCTCTGTCAAATAAATAAATAAAAATCTTTATAAAAAAAAAAAAAGAATTAATGGACTAAATATTAACACTTGTATTGGCATACAATATAGCCATCGTTAAAAGTTATGAAAAGCAAACACACACATACACAGAAGTTTGTATCCCAGCAACTGACACAGTAGGAATTAAAAAAAATGTCCATTGTATTAATAAATGGGTAAATAAACACTGATTCTAAATGGAAGCCCACCTTTTTTTCTTAACACTTTAGGGAACTTGCTTTCACAATATTCTTCTCAAAGAATCCAAGATTTTAGACATTTGAGGACTGTATAGCATAATAAAGTTAATGATGTATACCGTTGATTCTAGGTAGAAGGTACCTCTGAAACATACTGAAAATCCAAATAGATTATATAGTCACAGTCATGGAACTCCATAAAAAAGATCAACAATAAAAGTGGTAAAGCATGGAATTTCAGTCTATGCATTTTTAGCTTCTAAAAATGGGCATGGTTTTATTTTTTACTGTTTTGGTTGAGAAGGTAATGTTTAGTAATAATGTTCTCATACAAGGACAGTTGCATCTGGTAGTTGTTTTAGGATTACATAACAATGGTCTAAGTCTTTCATAGATTTCCATGTAAAACAGTTCTCTTTCTGTTTAATGAGGATAAAATAAAGGGTTTGTTGGTTTTTTTTTTTAACCTCAGTCTAGGTATCTCATTTCTGATGCCCATAAACAAAATTTAGCAGTTGCTTCTAAAAGTTTTTGTTGGAGATATATTAGACCATCTGTTCCATTTGCTCCCTGATACTTGGAGATGAGTAACCCCTGGCATCAGAGGCAGCTACAACAGCTGCGATTTTGCTTGAAGTATGCTAGTTGGACTATCAAGATTCCAAAATCCTAGGGTATCATAATGTCTTCCAAGGCCAAATCCATTTACACCAAGGTCAGTAGATTATTCTCTGAAGGTAGGGAAAAATAATAGTTTAGGTCCTGATCATCCAGTTAAGATGATCATCAACCTTAGATACTGACATTTATTTTACAGTTAAAGTAGAAAGTCCCAAACCAGTAATGTAGGCACAAGTCAATTTAATAGATGTGGATAATCAAAATAAATCAGATACTTTACAAAAATCTCTCTATACCTTTGTGAGGGGTATGTAGCACATATAAAGTTCATCTATTAAACTTTTTATTTCTCTTGGGGCACCTGGCTGGTTCAGTTGGAGGAGCATGTGACTCTTGATCTTGGGATCATAAGTTCAAGTCCCACACTGGGTGTAGAGATTACTAAAACAAAACAAAACAAAACAAAAAAAAACACAAACTTTTTTTTTAAAAAACCTCTTTATTTTCTACATCTCACCACCTACTCAGTGTCACTGCCTGTTAGACTGTTAGTAAATTCAAGTCAAAATCATATTTCATAGGGTTGTCTCTTCTGGGTTTTCAGTAATCTAGAATATGTGGTGTTGGGTTCACAGCAACACCACTTGTCAAAGCCCCGTAACTTCTTGAAATCAGGTAATTCTGTTGCTCCTATGCCATGCCTGAGCAGAGATGCTTTGCTGGGCTCTTAATACTTGCAGTGGTCTGGCCTGCATACTCCCCTCTGTTTTTCCACTGCAGCCCCTGTTCTCGTGCAATCCATTTGGAGGGTCTGTCATCTAAGACTTCGCAGTACAGATACCTCTGCCATAGGTAGACAGTTTGATGAATGCTCACCCCTTTCCTTCCACACTTCTTTCAAACCTACGTGAATAGCCTTTGTCCTTGAACAACCTGGATCTATTCTTTTCTAAAACAAAAGTCTGGTGGGAGTTCTTTTCTGGAAGTAGTGCAACAGTTTTGTTTTGTTTTCACATTTCCTAAGTCAAAATAACTGAGTATCTTCCAGAGATAGGAAAGTTTGCCACTTCTTTTCATCCCCTTGCAGCAAAGCAGACAAAAATAAACTACCTTCTCACTTGCAGAGGTACTCACAATACAGGGGGAAAGTACAAAATATTTTATAAAACCTTTTACTTAAAAATATTTCTCTTCTGCTAAGAGGCATTTTATATCCTAAATTCTCCTGAATGCGTTACTTATGAGTAGGTTGGATGATACATTATATGGTCATCTTATGTATGAGTCATTTAAATTCCCCTTTGTGCTGTGAATTCTTTAATGATAAAACCATTAACATTAAGAATCAAAACTATTTTTTATTCAAGTGAGAAATGGAGTTTGGGTTGAGCTACCTTAATAGTTTAAGTGACAGTGTGAATGAAGTCTTCTAGATCTTTATATTTCAGTATTGAGGAACAAACTCGAAGAATCTCACTAAATATTGTTCATCATCTTGTCAGAATCTCTCACATAATGGGTAAAAGTATGATAAACACATTATAACTATTTTTCCCTATATACAAGCAAACAACTTACATATTTTTAGAATTTATTTCTACCCAAGGATCAGGACAGGCTTTAAAATATTGTATTACTAGATAAGACTTCAGTAGACGTTCCTATAATTACAGACAATCAGAACCTTGCCCGAAAAACAAGCCGTTGGCATTTCCTAATCCTACAAGGAGGACTGAGTAGTAAAGCTCACCTCTCATTCATTGTCTCTTTTGGGAAAGAGGACAAACAAGGAGGCTTGGCAAATAACTGATGAATATTAAATGACAGAGATCAGTATTAATCCAGCCTAATTATTTTAATGGATGGCCAATGGAGATAGCATTATACAGACTTAGGTGTCTGTTGATGATACAGACTTGATTTAGAGAGGGGGATACTTTTTTTTTAAGATTTTATTTACTTATTTGAGACAGAGAGAGAGTGAGCGAGAGAGCAGGAGCAGGGGAGCAGAGGGAGAGGGAGAAGCAGTCTCCCTGCTGAGCAGGGAGCCCTATGCGGGACTTGATCCCAGGACCCTGGGATCATGACCTGAGCTGAAGGCAGACGCTTAACTGACTGAGCCACTCAGGCGCCCTGAGAGGGGGAACTTTATTTCAAATGAGTCTTCATGTGGGCAAAGTGAATTTCAGAAAACATTCTGAAAATTCACAGGTCTCAGTCTCCTGTTGAAGACTATTTTTTTCATTAGCCTCTCACGTAGATGTAACAGTTTTCAAAGATTATATATAGGTTTAAAATTGAAGTACCATCCCATATTTAGTTCTCCTGAACCAAAATTCTAGAAACTAAAACATCATTGAATACTTCACTAAGTTTATTGTGTTTACTTCTTCCTTACTCATTACCCCATTTAATAAACAACATGTAACTTCTTTATATTACTTGTGTTGGCATGGTATTTTTTACATGCCAGTCTGCCAGAGCAGAAAAATAAATTCAGTTTCATTCTCATAACAGCAGACAGAGGCAATTGCTAAAGGCCACTTGTACAAAAATATTCATTATTTTTTTTTAGTCTCCCCAACAGCATCCTGCAGATTCTCTCTGGTGTCACTTGGATTTATTTTCATTCACTGTTCAGGATAATGGTTGAAGCCTAACAATGAATTCTGTAGTGAAGTAAGAAGATGGTGTGACTTTCAAAAATACAGCAGCTTTTTTTTCTTCAATTAAAAGGCCCCCCTTCATTGCAGGGATTTTTGGCATGCCTATATTTCTATGCTTTTGGTCACACAAATGGGAATATATTACTTAAGCAAAAAACAGAGTATGGGATGAAATAACAGCATGACACATGGCTCCTGGTTATAAGTGCCCTTACAAGCTAATTGGGGAGTTCAGACATTTACACATTTATACAAACATCTAATTCGAGTTACATTTGTGTGTGTGTGTGTGTATTATAGGAACATTTATAGGAGAAATTACACAGTTCTGCCTTCAATATCAGAGAAAGAATCTCAGAGAAAGAATATACTAGCTAGACTTTGAAACATTGAACTTTGATTTTGGAAAATTGGCGATCAAGGGTAAGGGCAACTAACTGTCCCAATTTGCCTCAAGACTGAGGGATTTTTTTTTTTTTTTCAGCATGTGTGACTTTCAGCATTAAAACCAGAATCAACTGGGATGATTGTTTATCCTGACTTAAAATATAAGTTTCTTTCTAGCTTTTATCTTCTTTTCAATATGATTCCCATTTTTATGTCATTTCTCTCTAAACTCAGTCTGTTTGAAATATTAATCTAACAGCCCATTAAACTCAGTCAAAATCAGTTGAAGACTTATTCCCCTTTTGTGGGGTCTGGAAAGGCTTAATCTTCACTCTCTTGATGGGGTGGGGTGGAGAGATAGTACATTCAGTCTCTCTAGTCAAAGAAAACACAGCAAAGTAATAATGTTAAGAATAATAATAGCAAACACAAATTGAGTTGTTAATTATTGTACGCACATTTATGCTGGGGAGATCTGTGCAATGGGTATAATGAAGAAACCCAGGCATTGAAATATTAAGTAGCTCAAGTGCTGAATCTGGAAGTGAAAACTAAAACAATATGGCTCCAGGCTCAATATTCATCATTATGCTATTGGATTTCCATATTAAATGCTAAAATTGCATATCCTCAAAAGAGGGCTGTTGTTGCTGTTGTTGTTGTTGTTTAACTTTGTATTCTTCCTTTTTTTAAGATCGAAAGAATTAAGGGCATTTATTAAGACTGTGAAAACAGTAGAAGTCCAGAAAGCAGAGGGGATGGTGATAGAAGTTATAAGAGAGAATTAGCAGGGGGGAACATTGGCCTTAAAGATTCTTCTTTCAATGGAGGGAGTGAGGTTTAATACTATTATTACCAGACTTTGTAGTATAAAGAAATGGATGAAACACGAAATCCAGAAAATGTATAAATGAGAATAATCTCAGTTTAAGTGAAGTGCTGTGATTTTCCATATCTATTTTCTTCAAAATTTCTTCTTGTGTTATTTGAGAAGGAAGGAGAGAGAATGAAAGGATAGATTAGGTTAATGTATAAGGCTTGCTAGGGTAAAATGCTTTCTGTCAAGCTCCTTGCTCCCTCTGGAACATTTTTAACTACCTTTTCAGTTTCGATTGACAATATCTTTAGTTCTCAATGAAACTCTTCCCTTAACATCCAGGACACAGTCTGTTTTTCCTTCTACTTCTGTGAACTTACTTCCCTAGTATCTTCCTGAGATCTTTCTCTTTCTATCAAATCAGGGTGTGTCCTAAAGATGTATTTTGTAATTTTACCATTCATTCATACACAAACTCTTTCCCCTCATCACTGTGGTAATGTCAACTCATATTTTTGCTTCTCATTAAATATTTGTTCAGCTAAATTAATAATGACAGGACTATAAATCTCTGATTTGTCAAAATTTGATAAGATAATTTTATAGTAGATACTATTGCCATAGTTTTTACATGGAAAAATAATTGATGGTTTCTAAAAATTACTATTTTTCTCCTTCTTGGCAGACTATAAACAATCCATTGTTAATTGGTTCTTTTTTTTTTTTTTAAAGATTTTATTTATTTATTTGATGGAGAGACACAGCGAGAGCAGGAACACAAGCGGGGGAGTGGGAGAAGGAGAAGCAGGCTTCCCGCGGAGCAGGGAGCCCGACGTGGGGCTCGATCCCAGGACCCTGGGATCATGACCTGAGCCGAAGGCAGACGCTTAACGACTGAGCCACCCAGGCGCCCCCATTGTTAATTGGTTCTATAGCCATTATCTATATATAGTTAGACATTTAAACATCTGAAATATCCTGCCTTCTTAAAATTTATAGTTTTAGTAACTTTTTTGTTTATTTTTTTAAAGATTTTATTTATTTGACAGAGAGAGACATAGCGAGAGCAGGAACACAAGCAGGGGGAGTGGGAGAGGGAGAAGCAGGCTCCCCACTGAGCAGGGAGCCCAATGCGGGGCTCGATCCCAGGACCCTAGGATCATGACCTGAGCCGAAGGAGACGCTTAACTGACTGAGCCACCCAGGTGTCCCACTTTTTTGTTTATTTAAAAATTTCAGTGTTCTTATTCACATTTGTTGTAGCAAGCACAGCCCAAATATTTTTTTCTAGATCCAAATCTACATTACCCACTTGAAAATGAATTTGAGTTGCCTGCACAAATCCTAGAAAATAATTAATATTACTCTATTGAAGGAAAAAGAAACTTGTTTTAAAGGAACAAATACTCTAGTGACTAGAGAAGTTTTTGCTAATGATTTGCAAAAAAAAAAAAGGTCTAGACCCTGGACAACTTGCTGCAAAGACTGATTATGGTTTTGTAGTTAAAAGCACAGACTCTGGAGCCAAATGACCTCGGTTCACATATCTTATTAGAGAAATGACTTTTAGAAAGTTACCCAATCCCGGTAGCTCATCTAACACAGGGCCAATATAACTATTTCATAGTAAGCATTAAGATAATGAAGTATTAATAGTACTGACATATAACAAGCACTCAGCTATCACTCCTATCTGAGCAGTCAACCAGCCATAACTCCTTTATAAATACTTTATTTTTTACTTTTCATAAGTGAATATAAATAAAGCAAAATTTCAGTTTCCATTTGAACCTTCTGAAATGTAGTGTTTCCGGGCTGCCTGAGGGGCTCAGTTGGTTAAGCATCTGCCGTTGGCTCATGTCATGATCCCAGGGTCCTGGGATCAAGCCCTGTTTCGGGCTCTCTGCTCAGTGGGAAGCCTTCTTCTCCCTCTCTGCCCTGCTTGTGCTCACTCTTGCTCTCTCTGTTTCTCTTTCTCAGATAAATAAAATCTTAAAAAAAAATAAAAAATAAAATGTAGTATTTCTATACTCATTTATCTTTAATTCTCAAGAGGTGAATAAAATATTGTACCTATTGTATGTGTATTTAAATATAAAGATATAGATATTTAATCAAAGAGCAAAAATTGTTGTGAAAATGCTGTTCTACATACACACATTTACTTTTATTACACAGCTAATATCAGGAGCAGCAGTTCTGGTATGATGAAAGAACTGGGTCTTTCCTAGGATTAAGGATTAAGGAACCAAGGATTAAGTCTTTTTCTCTTTGATCTTGATTAACTAGTTAAACTTCACAAAACCTCAACTGTTTCATCTTTAAAGTGGAGAAAGTAAGATCTGTATCGCAGTATTGTTAGAAATAAAAGAACCTGAACTTTATTAGTTTGCCAGAGTTGCCATAACAAATACCATGGATTAGGTGGCTATCACAGAAATTTATTTCCTCATAGCTGCGAAAGCTAGAAGTCCAAGATAAGGTGTCAGCAGGATTGGTTTCATTATGAAGGCTCTCTCTGACTCACAGATGGCTGGCTTCTCCCTTTGTCCTCACATGGTTGTCTCTCTGTGTGCATACATGTCTGATGTCTCTCTGCGGGTCCAGATTTCCTTTCTTACAGGGGTACCAGTCACTGGATTAGGGCCCATCCTAAGGACCTCATATGAACTTAAGCACATATTTAAAGCCCTTATCTCCAAATACGGTTGCATTTTGTGGCAGTAGGGATTAGGACTTCAACCTATACATTTGAGGGGAAACATTCAGCCCAGAACCCTCTACCTTCTGAATCCCCAAAATTCATGACCTTCTCACATGAAAAATACACTTATTCCCACTTCAACAGCCCAAAAGTCTTAACCCATTACAGCTTCAGCTCTAAGTCCAATATCTGTAAATATTATCTAAATGAAGTGTGGATGTAATTCAAGTAAGATTCATCTTAAGTTAATTTTTTCCTCTAGCTGTGAACCTATGAAACCAGATAAACTATCTGCTTCCAAAATGTAATGGTGATTCAGATAGAGGGTAGATACTCTTTTTCCAAAAGGGAGAAATCAGAAAAAAAAAAAAAAGAAAGAAAGAAAGGGATCACTAGCCCCAAGCAAGACTGAAAACTGGCAAGGCAGATATCATTAAATATTAGGGCTCATTAAGACTAATCTTTCACTCGACATGCTTCTCAAGGCCAGCCAAGGGAGCAGCCCCTGTCTCTGCAACCTTGGGCAACAGCTCCATCTCGTAGGCCCTGAGCAGTTGCTTAGGCCAGTGGAACCAACAAAACACTTCCAGCCTTCAGGCCTGTGTGTGTTCTGAGGTACTAGGGGTAAGGACTTCAACATAGAATTTTGGGGGGGACACAGTTCAGCCCATAACATTCACTATTTTCTTTTTAAAGGGCTATACAACTAATAAAATTTAACATGTGGGCATCTTTGTTATTTTAAAGAGACAAAAAATGAGACCAAGCAGTTAAGTGAATAGTTTAGGATACACTGATTGTTAGAAGCACAGCCAGGCTTAGACTTTTTTTCCCAATTTTTCCTGGCCATCTTTTATAATGTACCATTGCAGATTTCTTTTCTCCTATGATTCCCTTAATCTTTAGATTAAACTTCTCTTTCTCATCCTCCTATTCTCCTGGAACAATTCCCTTCACTGCCATGGCTTCAAATATGACAACTATACTTCTGCTCAGGATTCTGCTCTCCATCTCCATCCCATTCTGTCAGTTCCAAATCCTCATATCCAAATGACCACTGGACCTCTCCACTTGGATGTCCCCAGACTCCTCAAATCCAGTAATTTCAACCCTCAAAGTATTGTCTTTTCAATTCCAATGTCCCCAAACTCCTTTGTTCAAGTAAACGGGCCATATGTTACCTCCCCTAAGCTAGAAATCCTGATAGGATTCTTAACTCCTTCCTGTCCTTTACCCCTCATATATAACGAATCCCCATGCCTTATTTCTTCCAGCTTCTTAGAAATCTTAAATATGTCCACTCCTTTTCATCAACTCTTCTTCACTTTTTAAATTTCTTTGTTTTGCCTTCTGCCTTTTGCCCATGATATTCTCCTGAATAGGAAAATATATAACCAACTTCACATGTAACTAATTTAACATCATGGTGTTTTGATATACACTTAGAAATAACTCCTAGGGAAACTTTGATAATTACACTGTGTTAGTGTCCTGTCCACATGCTCTATTCCCACCACACTTTTATCTATCATGGCATTTACTGCCCTGAATTGTTAGAGCTTGTTTACTCATCGGATCTCCACCCACTCCACCATTAGACTGCACCTTTCTGATTTGTTAACCAATGTTTCTATAGCACTGCTTTCTTGAGACATAATAATCACTAAAGGCTACATGTGAAGAATGAATCCTGGCCCACAAGATTTTAATGCAATATTCATTGTGTTTTGTTAGGTTGTCACGTCTTGGGCTAAAATTTTTGAAGCCACAAGGAAGAAAATGTATATAAAACCGATTTTATTTTTAGTAGTACAGTAGGAAAGGGGTAACAGGTAGGAAACAGTAGGATACAAATTAGGAAGTAGGATACAGTATCTAGAAGTGTATCATTATTAATTTTGTGTCTCCGGGTTTTTTTTTTTTTCCTTTTGCCTAGAAAGCAAATTGAGGGATATAACCTATAAAAAGGTCTCAGTTCATTTTGCCTGCCCTGTCACTTTTACATTTATTTGAGGTTTTGAAAAACTGATGCTTGAAAAACGTAGACATTTAACAAAATTAGTGTTCAGTTATAAAAAAAAAAAGTTGTGAGCAATAGGAATAGTTATGCAAAGTAATTGTGAGGACCATAAAGCGTTTTAAAAATACATATACAAAATAATGATGGGATGAAAGTCACATAACCAGCCTGAAAAGTGGTTGCCAGTAGGCAATATTTAAACGTATTAGCAATTCTAACAAGGTAAATGGGCAAAGGAGTTATGCATGAAGTTGTCTATTGCAGAGTAAGCTACAATCTGATTACGATAGGCAGAACTACAAGGAGACCTCAGAGTAAACTCAGGTCAAACTTTTTGTGAGTTATCTTAGCAATGACAGTATTCAACTCTAAGGAGAATGCGTGGAATAAAATATATATATTGTGTGTCTGTGTGTGTGTGTGTGTGTCTGTGGGGGTATATATATGTACATATATGTGTGTATGTATATGTATATATGTATATATATATGTGTATACACAAAGACACACACACACACTTTCCTAGGGTGTTTCAGAAATTAGAGAGATGAGGGGCGCCTGGGTGGCTCAGTTGGTTAAGCGACTGCCTTCAGCTCAGGTCATGATCCCAGGGTCCTGGGATCGAGTCCCGCATCGGGTTCCCTGCTCTGCGGGGAGCCTGCTTCTCCCTCTCCCACTCCCCCTGCTTGTGTTCCCTCTCTCACTGTGTCTCTCTCTGTCAAATAAATAAATAAAATCTTTAAAAAAAAAAGAAATTAGAGAGATGAGAAAGTTTATTAAAATATATTCTATTTAAATATTTTATCAATGCCATATAATATGTTAATATTTTATATTAAGGGTTTTGTATTCTGATGTGAAATAAATGCGATGCTCATTCTACTAGCTGAAGGCATCTGCAAAGAGCTGGGTACAGGTATGAAGAAGATGTCTGAATCTTACAAAATCAGGTGGGACTAAGCATTAATATTTGGCTTTGTTCTTTATTTCATATTCTGCCCTGACCCTCTTTTGTAAGGAAGCACTGAAAGTTGCTAAGATGAAGGTGATAGACGCAGTGTCCGGACAGTGAGGACACTGATGTCATTGATTTTCATACCAAACAAAAAACATGTTACTAGTATTAAAGTGTATCTCAAATGCTTGAGGTAGGGGTGGTGCACTTTCTAGAAGTTAAAAAAAAATTAACAATGCATAAAAAACTGTAACAATAACAATAATAAATCCTTTGCTCAATTTTCCCAAATTGCCTTCTGAGTCTTTTAAATATGTCATTATTTCATTGGTTCAGATTCTTACCAGAAATCTGATCTACCTGTTTCCTGAATGATTCTCATTACCAAGATGCTGTCTGGAGTGTAATAAAGGAGGTCTTTTCCTCATTGATTTATAATTGACATATAACATTATATTAGTTTCAGGCGTACAACATAAGAATTCAATATTTGTATGTATCATCAAATTACCACCACAGTAAGTCTAGTTTACATCCGTCACCATACATGGTTACAATTTTTTTCTTGTGATGAGAATTTTTAAGATCTACTCTCTTAGAAACTTTCAAATATGCAATGCAGTATTATTAACTATAATCACCATGCTGTACATTACATCCCCATAACTTATTTATTTTATAACTGGATGTTTGTACCTTTTTAAAGGAGGTCTTACTGAAAGAGAAAGTACATGTGTCATCTGTGACTTACCTCTTTTCCCTAAGTAGTAAATCTCTCCAATGCCACTTTTGACTTTAAGTTGATGAGGATAATTCAGGAGACCACTAAATAATCTTCAGTCTTAAACAACTTTATCTGCCAGTCCACCTTCATCTTGACAGAAGTCCTTTTGGATGCTCTTACGATGGATCCCTGTTTGCCCCATCCCAGTAACTTTGAAGCCTAACTCTTGATTGGGCAAGGTTTCTGGGATGATGTAGAGGCACTTATACTAATTCCTCAATTATGTATACTAAAAATAACTACCCTATGTGACAGTGATGAGACATGATTTGTGTGTTTGTTGGACAATAGGGTGGAAGAAGAGGTTCTGTATGAATTCTGGGAAGGTCATTGCTCATAATCACCATTCTAACAAGCTAAAGTTGTGTTTTCTTGACATTAGCAATTGAAAAGCCTATTATAAATTGATCAGCCTGGAGAATGTTATACATAGGGTATATAATTCATTTACAGATACTCAGATTTATATCATAAATACCATGTTGTTAAGCTCTTATTATTTCCTAGGAGACTAATCTCTAGAAAGATATTCTTGCATTTTAGATTGCCCATTCCTATTAGTGAGCTTGCATGTATGTGTTTCTGTGTGTGTATATATATACTTATACACTTATATATTCATATATTATAAACATATTCATGTGTGTATGTGTGTGTATGTATGTATATATATATATATGAAATGCAATAGATCATAATAGAGGCCATTAAATAGTTTAAAATTTAATGAAAATCTATGAAGGTATTCATTAGGCCTTCTCTGGACCTTATGATTTCCACATTCACTGCCATGAAGTGAATTGATACCTTTTTCTGAAATTTCCAGAACCAGTATATTAACTTTGGCTTAGATAGCCAAAAGCTAATTCAATCCTTAGAAATATTCTAAGAGCAGGCGCCTGGGTGGCTCAGTCGGTTAAACGACTGCCTTCGGCTCAGGTCATGATCCTGGAGTCCCGGGATCGAGTCCCGCATCGGGCTCCCTGCTCGGCAGGGAGTCTGCTTCTCCCTCTGACCCTCCCCCCTCTCATGTACTCGCTCTCTCTCATTCTCTCTCTCTCAAATAAATAAATAAAATCTTAAAAAAAAAAAAGAAATATTCTAAGAGCATAGTAAAATGATCCAAGTCATTAATTTATTTCATTCATCAAGAATTGGCTAAAAAAAAAGAAATCTAAATTCCAAACAAAGGTGAATAAAGAGTACAAAAATTATAGAAGCATTGCCGAAGATTCCAGTATTTGACTTAAAAATAGTCTGTATGATAAGCTCCTGCCCCTTCCCACCAGATTCCAGATTCCATACAATATCTATATCCACTCTCCCTGCTTATATTCTCTGAACCTCTGAAGAGGATGTGGGTGAAGGAAGGAATTTATATCCTTAGGTTGTAGGAGAAAGCAGCCTTCCTCACATAAAGGACTTTGAAATAAGTGTAAATAAGTGTATCTGGGTTGTTCTTTGAAAGATAAATTGTAAATCAACACATAGCTTCTAGATGTTCAAGGTAACAAGATTGCAAGTATTATAACTAAGGGAAAAGAGTATCAATCACAATAAGGTAACAATGGAAGCCTTGAAAAAGGTGAGTTATCAAAGCCTTGCAAACCCCATCAACATTAATTAAATATCCTGTCCTATAGCAGGTTTATCCCTATTATGGGAATAGATGTATTAGGATATTGGAACATAAAGCTATTGCACATTAACATCATGTTCTTGCTCTCAAACCAAACTTCCGAGCACTTGTCTGATAACTTAGGTAGCTTCTTTCAGTCAGGTTGATCAAGCCTTCATAGACACTGAGTCTGTTGATAGTCACATTTCTCAATTTAATGCACAAGTCCTGATTTATATAGTTCACCATATTATGCTTGAATCTCCCTAAGTCATTCAGCTTAAGTACACTGGCAAAATAATTTTCTGGACTTGCCTAGGTACGGTCAGGTAAAGGATCAGATAAATACCATTTAACTCAGCCTCCTGAAATCTATATTTTTCCAGTTCAAATCCCTGAACTCATCTATCTTTAAAATGTCAAAAATCCCTACTTTGTTGGTTTGTAATGGGTATTAAATGAGATTATATACAAAACAAGGTTGGCCCCATGCATTTTACATATGGCTCGTGTACCTTTCCTTCTCTTTCTGAACTTGAGCGCTCACTCAACAACCACTTTAATATTATGGCCCTCTGGTGCTATTACTATCACAGCTGGAAAAAATTCAAAGCACTAAGCTAAACCTATATGGTATGCCAGTCTGTTGTTATTTCAATTAGAATATGCTTTTTTATTATAAAAGTAAAATGCATATTTAATTCAGACACATAGAAAGTTCTAAAAAGGGAAATTAAAATCACTCATAGCCACTAGTGCACTGATAAATATTTAACAGGCTCTTTGAAATGCATGTGTTGATACTTATATAAGTTTTTATAAATTTTAGTGATCTATAAATAACACTAAAATGCACAATACTCTTTATTGTCAATTCTTTCTAACCTATTAACTTTCACAGAATGCTTTCATGGATTTTTGCCAAATTCCTTTATCTGTAGAAAACTATGGTTGTGGGGCACTGGATGGCTCAATTGGTTGAGTGTCTTGATTTCGGCTCAGGTCATGATCTCAGGTTGTGAGATCAAGCCCTGCATTGGACTCCCCACTCAGCCCAGAGTCGGCTGGAAATTCTTTCCCTCTGCTCCTCCCCATGCTCCTGTGTACTCTCTCTCTGTCTCTTTTTCTTTCTCTCTCTCTCTAAAATAAATAAATAAGTCTCTTTTTTTAAAAAGGAAAGGTATGGTTGTAACCCAACCGTAATTCAGCAGATGGAGTTATAGCCTAATCATCTAGTCCTTTTCCCAATAAATGAATTGTCATTAAATCTTATTTGTGATCTGTCTGTTAGACTCTTTCTTACCTTTTGCAAATTACATTCATTAAGTGAAACATCTTTCAACTTTGGCACTAGACATGGCACATTTTAATCTACACTATTAACATGATCTCCATCACTTTCTTAAGTCTAGGCAAATAACAAAATATTGAATCAAGGCCTGATTTGTATCACAGGCTCATTTCAAGCCATCTAAATGGCACCATTGGATGTAAAGTTAGGAAAATATGCCCAGTTGTACACCATTATGCATAATTTCAAACAAATAGATAAAGTAGACATAAATAACCTTAAGAGCATAAATAATAATAATTTGCCTTAAATGCATTTTTTTCCTAAAGTACATCTGAAATGTTGTTTTTTGTTTTGTTTTGTTTTGTTTTTACCTGGGTTATGTGGATGGTAGATTCTCTGAGTTTTGGCATATTAAAACTTTCGTTATTTTGTTCTAGTAAGAATAAGATTCTATTAAGAGAAGGAATAAGTTTCCTATAGGAATCGAAGTTCAGGACATGTCCACCCATAAATTTATTATTGCTCTATTGATTTCTTGCCACATCACTCCATTGTCTTCTTGTCACGGAGAAATCCAGTATCAGGGATTTTTGCTCTTTTGTCAGAAACTGCTTTTATTTGGAAAAATTTAGGATTTTTGTGAACTTTTAATTTATAAATTTTTTTGTGGTGAGAATGTACAGTCTGTTTCATTTTTATCTGAATGTGTAAGCTCTGCTTTATTATTTTCTCTAGGCATTCAGGGCTATTTTATAATGTTGGAAAAATTATCTTCAATTATGTTTTTCATTGTTTTCCTCTCTCTATCCTTTCCTTCTGATATTCCTACTAAACAAATTTTGGAGCTACTCAACCTACCCCTTCAGATGAACTCTTAGTCATACCTCTCCACTTTTGGTGTTTTGTGCTATATGAGGTTATAGCCTTTTTTTTTTTTACTTTTGAAGGAGTGTGGGTGGCATTCTGTATAGTGGCTGAAAAAACAGCTTTGACAGAAAGGCCTTGGTCTCTGATATTCTTAAAGAATACAATTCTAGGTGTTACTTAATACCTAAATTCTCTCAGTTTTCCCTGGATCCATTTTTTACCCTGGTAATATTGTTGTTTCCAGGTACTTGATTTGTGTTTTTAGATTGCTCCTTTATTGTAATATCATTATTGCAGTATTATTGTTCCTAATATTGCACATAGCAACCTATTATTATTTCTCAGTGCAATATTTTCTTAATCGTCCATCTCTGAGAATTCAATTAAATGGTTTTAAAGTGATAGTCAAGTAAAAACTATTTACTTCTGGGGCCAGTTATTTCATTTTCCATCTTATTTTTATCATTCACACTTTCATATTTCCTTGATTTCATAGTGCTAGGCTATTTATTCATATGTATAAATGATGAGTCAACTGATTAACACATGTGTGGAACCCTCTGCAGTTGTGTGTATAATATACATATTACCTAGTTGATTTTGCTCATGCGTGGTTTTGCTCTGCTGGTTCTATGGATATGATGAAGCATGCTCTTTGGTCAGCAAACATTCTATTAGATCATACAGAAAAGAAGGCAGCTAGCTACCAAAAACGTGTAACTCTTTACTCTGGAAATGGAGCATTTCGTTTATTTCACTCTAACATAAAACCAGTTTTTTTTTCTTTTTTTCTTTTTCTTCTTGCTCTCATTTTTGTGGGAATCTGGACTTACAGAGGATCTGCTAATGATGTTTCTATCTTCCGTGTAGTAAAATTCTTCAGTCTATGTCTGTTAATTTGGGGCTTTATTTTACCTTTGACAGGTATTTCCCACCTCCGTTTTTTTTCTAGATTTATTTTATATAAATAAAAAATTGTATCTTTTAGAGATAATAGTTTTACATTCCTATATGCTCTATATGCATTTTATTTTGGAGTAATAAACAAAGCATAGCTATATTATTTTTTTTCTCCAAGTGATTAGCCAGTTACTTTAGCACCATATATTAAACAGGTCTCTTTTTTCACTAATTTGAAATGCCACTTTGATGATTTGCCTTGCAAGATGCTACTATTGGGGGAAGCTGGGTAAAGGAAATAAGGGATCTCCCCATATTATTTCTTAGAATTGCATATAAATCTACCATGTTCTCAAAATAAAAGTTTAATCTTGAAAAATAAAATGTTCACTTGAATATTAAATATTTACATGTTTTAGGTTTGGGGTAAATTTTACTTTCTTATTAATTTTTGTATTGCTTTAATTTTATGTCTAATTGTATATTGGCTTCAGACTCAGTAT
Organism: Neomonachus schauinslandi; assembly: GCF_002201575.2. NCBI lineage: Eukaryota > Metazoa > Chordata > Mammalia > Carnivora > Phocidae > Neomonachus > Neomonachus schauinslandi. Next base: position 147,501,186 of record NC_058405.1, read on the forward strand.
TTTTTTTTTTTTTGCTTTTTGACAAAGGCAGACAAAAATATAGAAAAGTATAAATACAGTATAAATACAGAGAGCACATAAATTATGAAAAATGTTTTGTGAATAAATTATAATTTTCAGATGGTACTAGATAGGGTAGTGTTTATACAGATGTTTAAAAAGATGGAGATGTAAGGTAAGTATCATAAAGATTTTCTCCACAGGGCTAAAGTAACTTTTTTTTTTTTAAAAAAAGACCATGCTTAAAATACATGAAAAAATAATTTTCCTTCAAGGGGGGAAACTTGGGAACAACTCTCAATTTTCTTTGTAAGTTAAACATTGCAACTTAATTGCAAAAGAATTTAAGCAATCTACCAGGGAAAAGGATAAATGATTATCATATGGATTTGGAAATTGAACATGAGAAATTACATGGAAAAGTTCTGTAACTCTATGGGAGCAATGAGAAAACTAATCTTCCTGGGTCTCCTTGGAAGATCCAGCCTTTACTGTAAACACAGTAAATGTACACACACACACACACACACACACACACACACACTACATCATTGAATAGCAGAGGCTGATGAAGGTAAATGGAGAATCCCAATAACACCCACATTAAGGGTATAAATAAACCTGTGAAATGGAGATCCCCAGTTTCAATGTAAGATTTGGTAGAGATGAATCACTGAGGAGCCGTGGAAAGAGGTTTATAAGATGAGCATGCTATAGGATCCTTTGACATTCCCTTTTGAACATGCAACTTAAGGCAGAGATTTTCAGTTCCAAGGGAAGGAAATCCAAATCAACATAGTTAAAGCTAACCCGGGGGTGGATTGGAAGGATATAAAATATCTCTGAGAATTAAATGAAGGATTGTAGGAACAGGGCATCTCAGAAGCTTTATAGATTGGACCCAAGGGCTTGATCCTCTAAGATTCATTCCATTCCACATAAGCTTCCTGGGTTCTCTCACACGGTAAAAAACTTGGTCCCAAGAAAATTCTTGGAAATATACTTAGTACTTGATGCCCGTATAGAAGAGAGAATTCTTCCTGCTAGTCCCACTTAGAAAAATCCTACAGAAAGACTCTACCTACCCTAACTTGAATCATATAATTATTCCTATACTAACATGTGGCCAGATTGATATGTACTGTTATTGACCCCACCTACATCTGTAAGTAGAGACTGACCCCACCAAACTGTAAGTAGAGAGGAATGTTTGGGGATGATCAAACTGATAGACACTACAGGGACAAAGTTAACAAACAAGATAATAGAAAAGTGCTGTAAACGTATTCTGATGACAAAAAGAGAAAATAGAAAATCTTTCTTTCCTCTTTATTTTTGCTATACTTCTTTCTCCACTCACCTTAATAGATAGTCCTCTTTTCTTTTCTAAACGACTGGTACTGAGAATTCAGTATAATGTGTAAGTTGAGGAAAACTTCAATAGACTCCTTGTACTTACTTATACTCCTTATACTTAACTATAGCAAATATAGAAGCTATTTGTAATATTTTTTCAATATTGAAAACCAGTAGCACACACTATAAATAACATAGAGTCTTTGTTAATAAATTGTGAAAAAATTAAAGTACTACCCTGGAACTCTTGATTAAATGATGGACATTTGCGTTTCTTCTGGTGTCACTAATCACTCTCTACAAGTATGAGAATATTTGTATTATTCTGTGTACTTGAAAATAACTTATCAAATGTTTTACATTTTATATACTGTTACCATCCATGATTGAATAGATACAATGTGGAGATTATTAATCAAGCTGTGATTTGGGACCAATTTATGTACAGCCAGTGGAATATGCTAGCTGGAAAAAAAGCCAACAGGACCACATTGAAATTTTAATTTACAGCTCTTATACTACATACATGCAGAGATTTACTTCCATAGTACACCATACTTATATTATACCCCTCTATGCCTTCCAAATTGTGGAATACAATTAAATACCAAATACAGAAACCGATGTTGGTCAGAGAATGGAAGTTGGGGATGTCTTTTGGAAACTCTCAAATCTATTAGAAGTGTTTCATTTGGAAAACTTTTTTTTTTTTAATTGGGAAAATGACTTTATTTTCTTGGGGGTATGGGCAGATGCCTAGTCTCAGAACTTCTAGAATCACTTCTTGGTGCCAGCATCCTTCATGACTTTGAGCCCAATAATGCACACAGTCTTGCTCAAGGGCCAGCACTTGCCCACTGTGGCAATCCTTGAAGCGATCTGAACATCCCTGAAGCAGGGGACAGGTGCACAGACATGATCTTGTGGTGATTCTCAAAGCAGTTGTACTTGCAGATATAGTGGAGGTAGTCTCCACGGATGACAGTGGTCTTCTGCGTCTTCATCTTGGTAACCACACCAGACAGAATCCACCCTCAGATGGAGACATTACCAGTAAAGGGGCATTTCTTGTCAATATGGGTGCCCTCCATGGCCTCCTTGAGCATCTTAAAGCCCAGACCAATGTTTTTGTAGTATGGCAGGAGCTTGTCCTTGCCAGTTTCTCTAAGCAGGACCCTCCTCTTATTTTGAAAGATGGTTGGCTGTTTTTGGTAGGCACACTCAGTCTCAATGTCCACCATCTTCCTGGCTGCCTAAAAAAAAAGCAGAAAACATTTTAACTATAAAAAAATACCATACAGTGTTTCCTTCCCCCGCCCCCAAGAATCACTGTATTATTTATTCATTGGATTTCTTTAAATTTAAAAAATTAACTTTGGTAAACTTTTAGTATTTTGTTAGTGGCAATAAACTTCAAGAAGTAATCTTTATATCCCTTGCTGTGGGCTATTGTGATTTTGGTATTAGTATCTGGAAACCTATTTTCACCCTTTTTAAAGGTGTTAAAAATAAATCTTCTAGTCAGGAAAAAAGCCTCGTGGTTAAATGAATTAAACTGTCCTCTGGGGCGCCTGGGTGTCTCAGTTGGTTAAGCGACTGCCTTCAGCTCAGGTCATGATCCTGGAGTCCCTGGATCGAGTCTCGCATCGGGCTCCCTGTTCAGCAGGGAGTCTGCTTCTCCCTCTGACCCTCCTCCCTCTCATGCTCTCTGTCTCTCATTCTCTCTCTCTCAAATAAATAAATAAATAAAATCTTAAAAAATAAATAAATAAATAAACTGTCCTCTGTACCTAGCAGGCACCATAAATAATCCATTCAGAGTTTGGGGAACTTCATTCCCACATACCTTATATTATTTAATGCACAGCTGATTTACTACATCACCCTGGGTTCTAAAAGACATGAAAGCTTCAAGGTCTGTGTCAATGCCAATCCTGTAAGAGATTCAGCAAAAGTTAGTTAGTTCAGGCATATTTTAACTAAGAGTTAGCAATTGTTCTTCATTATATTCAATATGCTAATGTATTTTTTGAGATAAAAAATGTGTCTTCTGTTTGGAAAAATCAGACTATAGTTCTATAATAAAAATTCCATAGAAAGAAGTATTACTTAAAATGACAACAACAAAGAGAAAACAAAACAAAAACTTGTAGCAAAATAAAATACCCACTGAAATCTTGTCTTCATAATTACAAGAAAGTCATATAAGAAAACTAAAGTACAAGTATTATTTTTAAAAATGACTCATTGAGGGAAGTATCAGTATTTATTTTTATTTTTTTAAAGATTTTATTTATTTATTTGACAGAGAGAGACAGGGAGAGAGGGAACACAAACAGGGGGAGCAGTAGAGGGAGAGGGAGAAGAAGGCTTCCTGCAGAGCAGGGAGCCCAATGCGGGGCTCGATCCCAGGACCCTGGGATCATGACCTGAGCTGAAGGCAGATGCTTAACGACTGAGCCACCCAGGCGCCCCTCAGTATTTATTTTTAGAACAACAGTGTAATAGTATTCTGAAAAGCAGGTAAAGATAAGTTTTGGAAAGTGAAACCAAAGTTCATGTAAGAAAAATGTAAGGAAATTCATAAACAGAAATGTTTTCAGAGTTCCAAATACCTGTGTTTTTTTACTACTCTAGAAAGTTGTATTGTTTTGTATGTACTTTTAAAATTTCCCTGACCTTCATGTGCTTTCCTCTTAATAGGTATGTGAGGTGATTAGATAGAATAGTCATTATCACACCCATTTTTTAACTTAATTTTGATTTTATTATTTTTTTTAATTGAGGTATAATTGACATAACATTATATTGGTTTCAGTAGTACAATGTAATGATTCGATACTGTACACATTGCAAAATGACCACCACAATAAGTCCAGTTAATATCCATCACCATATATTTTTACATATTTTTTTCTCATGAGGAGAACATTCAAGATCTACTCTCTTAGTTACTTTCAAATATTTAACACAAATATTATTAACTACAGTCACCATGCTGTGCATTACATCCCCATGATTTATTCATTTTATAACTGGAAATTTGTACCTTTGACCCTTTTACCCATTTTGCTCACCCCCCACCCCACCTCAGGCAACCACCGATCTTTTTCTGTTCTCTATATCCATGAGCTCAGTTTTGTTTTATTGTTTGTTTAAGATTCCACATATAAGTGAGATCATATGGTATTTCTCTTTTTCTGTCTGATTTATTTCACTTAGCATGATGCCTTCATGGTTCATCCATCTTGTCACAATGGCAATATTTCATTCTTTTTTATGGCTGAATAATATTGCTGTGTGTGTGTGTGCGTCCACATGCACACACACACGCGCCACATCCTTATACCACATCTTTATCCTAAATTCATCCATTGATACACATTTAGATTGCGTCCATGTTTTGGCTATTATAAATAATGCTGCAGTGAACATGGGGGTACATCTATCTTACTGAGTTAGTGTTTCTGTTTTCTTTGGTAAATTTTATATTCTTCTGGAATTTTTGGATCATATGATAGTTCTATTTTTTTTTGAGGAACCTCCATACTATTTTCCATAGTGGATGTACCAACTTACATTTTTACCAATGGTGCACGAGAATTGCCTCTTCTGGGGTGCCTGGGTGGCTCAGATGGTTAAGCGTCTGCCTTCGGCTCAGGTCATGATCCTGGGGTCCTGGGATTGAGCCCCACGTCGGGCTCCTGGCTCAGTGGGGAGCCTGCTTCTCCCTCTCCCTCTGCCTCTCCCCCTGCTCATGCGCTCTCTCTCTCTGTATCTCTCTGTCTCAAATGAATAAATAAAATCTTTAAAAAAAAAAAAAGAATTGCCTCTTCTTCACATCCTTACCAACACTTGTTATTTTCTTTTTACCTTTTTGTTAATAGCTATTCTAACAGGTGTGAGGTGATATCTCATTGTGGTTTTGACTTGCATTTTCCTGATGATTGGTGATGTTGAACATCTTTTCCTGTACTTGTTGACTATCTGTTTGTTTGGAAAAATGTCTGTTCAGGTTCTCTGCTCATTTTTTTAATCAGATTGTTTTTTTTGCTATTGAGGTATATGAGTTCTTTATATATTTTGAATATTAACCTCTTATCAGATATATGATTTGAAAATATTTTCTCCCATTAAATAAGTTGCCTTTTCATTTTGTTGATGGTCTCCTTTTCCATGCAGAAGCTTTTGAGTGTCATGTAGTCTCACTTGTTCATTTTTGCTTTTATTGCCTTTACTTTTGGTGTCAACACACCTATCTTAAATGAGAGAAAACTAAGAAATTTGTCACTAAAAGATTGGGCCTGGAACTCAGATATTTTTATTCTAAAGCTAATATGCCTTGCAGCTCAATGTGCTCTCAAAATTTTAGATGCAGATATAATAGTATCAGACAACCTCAGTAACACTGAGGAAATTTAAACTTCCTCAGTCTGTGTTAATATATCCCTCACAAAATCTGTTTTATCTGGTTCTTCTTTCTTTTTTATCAACCCCAGAAGCATCTCTTATTTATGAAACCCTTCCTTGATAATGGGTGATACATAAATTTATAAAACATAAAATATCATTAATGTTTTGAAATAATAGTTACTTATTTCCTGGTTGATTTACTTCATTAATTTTTCTTTTGGATATTAAGTTCGATGTTGCTAATGGTCGTAATCTCATTACTTATCTCCTAGTTAAATCATGCACAAGTAAGTTGACACAGACCTTCAAAACATAGGGCATACCCAGAATCAGAAATGATATAGATTCATCAAATTTCAGAATTGACTTCGTATGAAGATGCTAACAATCTTATCTAAGTAAATAGCAAAAAGTGAGTTTTTAAAATGTATTAGTGATTTAAGATAGGACTTTCAATTATATTCACACATATCAACCTAGATAGATGCTAAAATAAGTGTAGTTTGTTAAAGGTATGAGATTTTACTCATAACAATAACAATTTGCTCAATTCCATGCAGTTTAATAGGCATTGAAAAGATGTGTATCAGTTCTTACTTTAAGAATGCTTACTTTATTTTTTTAAGATTTTATTTATTTATTTGTCAGAGAGAGAGAGAGAGCACAAGCAGGGAGTGAGAGCGGCAGGCAGAGAGAGAAGCAGGCTCCCTGCTGAGCAAGAAGCCTGATGTGGGGCTGGATCCCAGGACTCCGGGATCACGATCTGAGCCGAAGGCAGGCGCCCAACCAACTGAGCCACCCACGTGTCCCTAGAATGCTTACTTAAAAAAAAAAACTGATTTAGTATTAACCTGTTGAACTTTTTTGTTTGTTTTTATATTCCCCAAGACCCAAACACTGTATTTCATTTGCAAGAGGGATGGGGATAGTAACATTTGTAGCTTACCTAAGTGCCCAACCACTTTATAAATTTTCATCATTTTTTATTACACGTATACATTCCAGTGATACCTGTCCCTCCTCCTTAAAAGTGTTTCTTAACGTATTATGGATCGACTTACCATAAAAGTCAAGAGTCTACATTGGGAAACCATTTCATTCTTTAGGTAGCTAAAGTAACATCACCACATTAAACTGGTTGGCTGCCTCAAATCCTGAACAAAATTGCAACAATACTGAGAATACATATAACATTTCTAGAAAGTGAGAGAGAAAGAAATCACCTTTCAGTATGTGAGCAATGAGCATTAATGCTTATTATTCACTTTCGTTGTTTTGCCATCTAATTGCCAATTTCCACAGGTAGAGGAGTTGGTGGGTAGGTACACAGGAATGCTTGTGAAGTGACAGCTGGCTGTTGCTAACTGCTCTGTGACAGTTAGCAGTTTCCCTCGAATTGACTGGAACTAACGCACAATGAATTTATCTTAAGAAAATACGACATTCTGTCCTAGATTTTAAAAACAAACAGGTGCTATCAGAAATATTTCCTCAAGGGGCGCCTGGGTGGCTCAGTTGGTTAAGCAACTGCCTTCAGCTCAGGTCATGATCCTGGAGTCCCGGGATCGAGTCCCACATCGGGCTCCCTGCTCGGTGGGGAGTCTGCTTCTCCCTCTGACCCTACCCCCTCTCATGCTCTCTGTCTCTCATTCTCTCTCTCTCAAATAAATAAATAAAATCTTAAAAAAAAAAATTTAAAAAAAAAGAAATATTTCTTCAGTTGAAAATATTATGCCTAAAGGATAGAAAAGATGAGGAAAAAAATAATGTGGTAATTTCTGTTACACTAAAATAACTTCCTGTTAGTCACAAATAATCATTCTTTTATTCTGGATAATCTATATTAAGTAAAAATTAAACAAGTAGTCCTTCATGTAGGAAGCATCCGAAAGTGATACATACTCATTTTTTGACTTCTTTGAATGGTCTCTTTTTTAAAAGAAGTCAAGATTGTTGTCCTTTGGTACATAATTGGAAAAGTGTATCTTGAAAGAGGGAACTGAAATTCTTACAACCTAGACCTGGACAAGAGTGAGGGAAAGAACAATCAACTAACATTTACTGAGCACGGTGAGTACCACTAGATATTGGACATGGCTTAAATACAAATGTAAGCAAGATCAAAATGATACCTCAAAACCCAACCCACAAGAATGTCACAGTAAATGAACAAACAACTGCAATAAAATATAAACAAAGAATGTGCTGAGGAAGCAAAAAGGAATGATCAGTTAATTCTGTTAGTGTGGGTGTTGATGAATGTTTTACATTAGAGGTGATACAGAGCTGAGTCCTTTAGAACATTTGCCAGGATAAACAAAGAGGGAAGAGAATTGTGAGGAATGGTCATGGCATTTATAACAACATCACGAAGAGAGAGCAAATATCATTAAGAGAACTATTAGAAAAAACTTGTTTTTAGAAGTATTCATATGATCCACTGAGTCTGACTTCCTCAGATATTAAGGGTCATCCTTTCATCAGCACAAATAGGAATACTTAAGGTGGGATAATCATATTTATAGCCACAAGGATGAAAAGGATACTGTTTGCTAGAGATTTCCTAAAATGAATTGATGGCCCACCAAGGGTCCAAACAATAGTTCTGAGAGGCCTATCCACTCATTTGACATCAGACATCCACATCCATCCGCTAAAACCCAGTGTTAATTTGTTGCAAGTTAACTCTCAAGTTGCCCTTGACACACACTTCCTCTTTTGTCTGCCAAACACATCCTTATATACATAGCCCCAAACACACAAAATGAGGAAAGAGAGACCCATATCTAGAATGCTGCTTTCTTTGCTAATATCATCAGATCTAAGGTGGTTTGGTGTGAAATCTTTTTCCTTGGGACACCTTAATGGGTTTTCATAGGTCAAGCACTCAGAAACATCCCAATTAAAAGAGTCTTTTTGCTCGAAGTTTAAACAATCAACCTAATGGAGTTAGGCTCCTTCTCATTTTACATGCCTAATCAGCCAAGGTGTCAGGTCTCATTAACATATTGAATAACCAGTTTCACCTCCTTGTGTGATCAGTCTTTAGAGAACACTACCTTTATTATCCCTTCATATGTGGAAAAGAGATTTGTAGTCAAATATGTTTAACTCTAGATGAAACATCATTAAATAGATTCCTTTACCACAAAAATCTCAGGACCTTTATTGTACTAATATACTAGTACAAATTACTAATCTTTATGAGGGGATGACATATAGTAGACAGTGGTTTCCCCCTTTGGCAGGGAAAGTAAGTAGGCTAACTTTCCTTAGGAACAGACACTGGGAACAATTTCACTGTAGTCCTCTTAGCTTTCTTCCAATTCACACATCCACTGGCTTCACAGAAATTAGCACCAAATCACAGTCTGATTAACAATCTCCACACTGCATCTATTTGTCTTCAACTATGGATGGTAATAGTATATTTGATAAGTTGTTTTTAAGTACACTGAATAAAGGTAGAACAAAATTCATGTTCTCAGATTTTATAATAAATGGGCCCCTCCTAGGAAATGATCTCTATCCTCACACTGTTAAAGTCCCATTAGCTCAGCTGAGTGAAGGTCTCTGAGGCAAAAACAATAAATGTCCATTTTCTCATTCAATTTCATGAGGCTGACCTTCAATAAATATGATACCCGAGATTGATAGTTATTGCTGATAAAAATAAAAAGTAGTGGTGACTAATTTTTTCTGAGGGTGCATGCATGAGAGTTGACACTTGGAAAAAAAAGGAGCAGCACTGAATGAGATCCCCTTTTGTACATCTCTTCACCTGAAAACAAGCACCAGTCACTGCTGACTGGCATGGCTAAAATTTAGAGAGGGAATCCAGAGTGTTTCTAGCGGAGAAAATAGAGGACAGAGTTTCTAGGGTGACCACAACAGTTGGAAAGAAAAGGAAGAAATAAAGAAAAGGAGAGAAACAGAGAGAGAAAGTCCCATGTTCTGGATATAAACTCTGCCCAAATCTCTGACTGACCCCCTAAGCTATGCATGTGTGGGCCAGTCTACCAGGAGCCCAGCCAAGCCAAAAAAAGCTGAACAGATTTCAGTGCCATTCATCAAAAGGAAGCAGGGTTAGAGATAGGGTTCAGCCAAGTTAACTGCCTGCTAGAAACAAAAACCAGCAAAAAAAAAAAAAATCAATAATCTTCTGAGAAACAGAATAGACTCTATTGTCTCTATCACATCCAATGTCTAAGGGTTTAGGATACAATTGAAAATTATTGAACACACAGAGAAACAGGAAAATGTGGCCAATACTCAACAAAATGGAAATTCTAGAATTAAAAATTATAATTACTGAAATATAAAAATTAATCAGAGGGCTTATGAGCGATCAGAAATGACAAACTATGGGTTGGTAAGTCTGACAATAGAGCAATAATATTGATTCAGTCTGAAGAATAAGGAGGAAAAAAAATTAGAAAACAATTAAAGTCTCAAGGACATGTCTAAGAGTATCAAGAGTTCTATTCTGCATGTCCCAGGAGAGAAAAGAAAGAAACTGGAACAGAAAAAGTATTTGAAAAAAATTATGGCCAAAATATTTCTGAATTTATTTTTAAAAATTGCAAATTGAAAAATCTTAGCAAACCAAAGGAAGATATATCTGAGAGGCTTTCCAGTTCCACAAGTAAAGAGCTTGGAAATCACCACTTTGTCCTAACAGTAAGTAAAAAGCAAGACTGAACATCAACAACTCCTCTTGAATCTTTAAGAGAGGAAAGGACACAGGGAAAAACACTGCCCCAAGATTAGAAAGAAAGATGCAAAGACAGGGGAGTCATGGCTCCCAAATAGACTGAAACAGGCACGCATGACCTGAAACTACCCAGGAAATGGTGCCAGGGTAAGAACACCCAAACTCTTAAGTGATGAATGGCTGAAGGCCTAGCATGGGCAACTCTGAAAGTTGAAAACCTCAAGAGGACCAGTCAAAGGGAGGACTCTGTCAAAAGGAGGACCCCACAATCCTATTAGATTCACCCCCAGCTGCTCAACCAATTACCACAGTAAATATCAGAGAATAATCCGCTCCTGTTTCCAGCTGGGGCAGAGAACACAATCATTTTGAAATACATCAGAGCACTCTCGTTCTTAAGAAAGCCTGCCCTCAGGGGAAACTAGTTAACCAGAGCCTAATATTTGGTGCATGATCCTAGCTTAACTGACCTGGGGAAGGGTAATGTGTTCATAAAAAGTGGCATACTCTCCTGTCATTAAAGTTAAGTAGCAAGTGAATAAAAATTCAAATAGAAAGATGATCTTAAAAAAATAAATTGGAGGCACCTGAGTGGCTCAAGTCGGTTAAGTGTGTCTCACTCTTGATTTCAGCTTCTGTGGTGATCTCAGAGTTGTGAGATCCCAGCATGGAGCCTACTTAAGATTCTCTTCCTCTCTCTGCCCCCACCCCTTGCTCTTGTGCACACGCACGTGTGATCTCTCTCTCTCTCAAACAATAAAAAATTAAAAATAAATAAATTGAAAAAGCAAGTTAAAATATTATTTCATTTTTATGAAAAAAGTGCCAAATGAGTGTATATGTAAAAAGTTTAGAAAATTATAGTGCTTTCAATTGCTTATCTCTAAGCAATAAGATTATGGGCTTATTTTGTTTTTAAAAAGATCTTTTTTTATTTTTTTTTAGGGGGGAGGGGCAGAGAGAGAATCTTAAGCAGGCTCCATCTCACAACTCTGAGATCATGACCTGAGCCAAAATGAACAGTTGGACATCTAACCGACTGAACCAACCAGGCGCCCCTTTATTTCCTATTTTTAATGAATCATTATTAATGTACTTATTTTATAAGAGAAATAAGTGAAACAAAATCATTGTTCTTTTTTTAAAAACAAACTATAAGCCTGTGACGGTATATTGAGTTTACAGATTAATCCAGGGAAAAACTCCTAAAAAATCCTACTTCAAACAATTAACATCTGATATGCCCTGGCCCAAGTAATTAAAAGTATTGTTCTAATAATTAAACTTAGTTCAATCTAGGCTTTCGATTATCCATTTGGAAGCATGCATAATTGGGAATTGATTAGATATATGTAACATACATATAAGTACATATGATATGTAATAGATGCATTCTATGAATCATATATTGTTTATATATACAACATAACATATGCATGCATATACATATCTTTGCATGTGTGTAATTTACCAAAAATTTCAACAAATAATGATATTTAAATCTGCTTGTAAAAACACTGTAGGTCAGAAATTAGATTATTTCCTTATTTATAATTTCAAACACTCCTGCCAGCCCTATGTAGAAGTAAATAAACTTATTCTTGGTTCATTGATTTCTCTCAAAGTGAAACAACTACTATTGTTTCATGGCTCAGAACAAGGTTACTCATGGGAAATTCCATGTAATCAGCTAGTAAGTAGCACTTACTCTGAATTAGAGCCTAGGGAATTAATTAGTGACCAATCAAGTAAATTTTACTGTACTCAAATTGCCAGGATTGATTTGTTCTAATTTAATACATGAATACATCAACACCTCCTCAAACAGAGCTCTAGAGCCAGCAGTTCATTATTAGGTATTATGTAGAATCATCACCAACCCTCAAAACAACAGGAAATGGCCTCTTCAGAAATGACTGCTAGCAAGATTCCCATTGTGTCTGCAAGACAGACTTGATGGTTGCTCATTTCCATTCTGGTCTCAGCTATGAAAACAAGAGCAACAGTGTAAGAAAATATTCTTTCTCCATTAATACTTTTAATAGATAGTCATGAACAGAATGTTGGTAGAAATATGAACTTTAAAGGTGCTTCTGGGAAGGGCTCAGAAAGAAATTAGGAAAAAATGTCATTTGAAACTGGAGGAAAGGTGATCTTTGTTATATAGTCACAGACAACCTGGCTGAATGTGCCTTACTGTTGTGTAGAAAGCAGAACTTGTAGGTGATGAACTTAGATATTTAGCTGAGGGGAATTCAAGGAACATGTTGAAGGTGTGGCCTAGATTCTTCTTGTTGCAAATAGTAAAATATAAGAACAAGATAAATTGAGAAACGAAATGTTAAGCAAAAAGGAACCAGCTTTTGATAATTTGGAAAATTCTCGGCCTATCCAAATTACAGAAGACACTAATAATAAATTCACTGCTAGGAAAGTGTGCTCCAGAGAGAAGACCAAGCATGTGGCTGGACAAGCATTTAATGAAGAAATTAGATATGTGACTCTATACATCCATTCAACCATCTCAACAAAAGCTAGGAATCATGATGGGATAATCCAAGAGGGATCTGTGGAGGATAGAGATGGGAAAATTTAAAAAATATCTGTGGAAGACCCTTTTGTCTAATGCCATGAATCCCCATGACATATACAGAAGACCCATAAGGTTTCAGGGAATGTTGTGTCAGTAAAAATACTTCCAGCTTGGACTGAAAGGGACAGGGACAAGACAAAATGAAAGGAGAGAATGTGGATGGACTTCCAAAATTCTATAGTAGGAAACAGTCTGATATTGCTACTCAGGTACAAACATGTTGGGAATGGCCAGCAGTCCCTGTACCGAGGGATGAAAGATTACTCCAAACTTTGCTGTAAAGGAGAGAAGGCAAGGGGGTCAACGCTCAGAGATGAAGACCCTTTGCTCTTCTTTGCTCTCGCTTTTATTGGTCCTTCAGGATAATCACACATCTTTATCACTGTTTCTCAAGCACGTGATGTGTGACAAGGGGTCTTACTGGAACTAGGAGGATCTGTTTATGGGAAAGATATGATATGCTAATCTGCTAAACATAGCCTAAGGGACAATGCATACATCTCTTAGATCACAGGGCGACTGTTTGGGCTAAGAGAGCTTTGGGGAAGACAACTCCTGGCGGCATTCCTATGGCAGAGTGGTCACGCGGGCCTCGGCCTTCCAAAGGCCTAAGCCCTTCTCCAAAACCTTCCCTGCCCTCAGTGGCCTCTGTGTTACATTTTAGCTAGCCAGGTATTATGGCTGATATCGTGCTCTACATTAAACCCCAACACAAACATGTACTATCCTTCAAGAAAAATGAAGAATGACATAGAAGAATGAGCCACAGGCGAAGAATGACACAGAAGAATGAGCCACAGGCATAGGGTCCCACAGAGGCATGAGCACAAAGGCCTGTAGAGCTACAATTCCAAAGCAAAGATCAGAAGCATGTGTATAGATACAGAAGTTGGAGGCACAGACACACAAGAAGTAGAGACCTGCTGAGCCACCAGAGGCTTATGAAGCCGCTCTGGGGACAGAGACTGTGGAGCAGTCTGAGTGCAAAGGGCTGTGGAGCTGTAGTAGATCTAGACAACAGAGCTGGGGGCCCAGAAGGCAGACCTCTGAACCACAAGGCATTATTCCCAGTCCTAGACATCTAATAGACTTTGGCTGCTGGGTTTTGGATTTGCTTGGGACCAGTGATGCCTTTATTCCTTCTATGTTCTCCATTTTGGAATAATAATGTTTATAACTGTTATCGCATCCCTATCCCATCATTGTATCTTAGAAGTAGATAGCTTGTTTTCTAGGTCCACAGATGGAGAGGACTTCTGCTCCAGGATGAATCCTATCCAGTGTGTCACTCATACTTGATTTTGATGATATAGAGGATGACATTTGGGACTTTTGAACTGATGATATTTAAATGAGATTTTGGACTTAGAGTTAATGCCATATTATGTTGAAACTGGGGAATGTTGGGATAGAATGGATGTATTTTGTATAATAAAATGTAAATTTGGGAGGCCTAGAGGGTGGACTGTAATAGGTGAGTGGTGACTCCAAAAGGTATTTTCACATCCTTATCCCGAGACCCTATAAATGTTACTTCATTGGAAAAGGGATCTTTGCAGATGTAATTAAATTAAGGATCTTGGGTAAAAAACTCATCTAGATTATCTGAATGAGCCTTAAATCCAAAAACAAGTATCCATACAAGTGATGCACTAAGGAGGAAACAGTGTGACCATTGAAACTGAGATTGAAGAGATGTAGCCACAAGTCAGGGAGCACCTGGAGCCACTAGGTGGAAGAAGCAAGGAATAGATTCCTCTCCTAGAGCATTTGGAGTTCATGTAACTTTGTTGACATCTTGATTTGACTCCAGATTGAGAGAATAAATTTCTGTTATTTTAAGCCACCAAGTTTGTGATAATTTATTGCAGCAGCCCTAGGAAACTAATATAATACTGTAGTCCTTGACTGGGAACTAGGGGAAAGGAAGTCTCCTTTTTTTGGTCATGCACTCCATGGAAGTGGGGCTTCTATCATGCTGAGTGCAGGAGTTGGTGGGGGCACAGATCATACTTGTGTCTGTGGTGGACCCAAGTGCCACATACTCTTACTGCTCTTACTGAATTTTTGTAGAGTCTCTTGAATAAATGTTTCTTTTTTGTTGTTGTATGTCCTTAGGACAATTTCCAGATACTTTAAATGGTTGGTGGGGTTTTTTTAAAAATAATTTTCACCAATTGTGGTTGTTTTGTTGAGGATCTGCTCTGCAAACTCCTCACACTGGCATTCCAGAAGTGGATCTCCCCAAGCTTTGTGTTCATTTCTCCCTAATACAGACTAAAACAACACAAGTAAGTGAAATAGAGACGTTCAGTTAAAATAATCATATACTTTGTCAGTACATGGTCTTATTTACTCACATATATTTTAAAAAATTAAATGCAACGCTAGTGTGTTTAGTTGAAAATATGTAATTTTCTTTTCAAACTCATCTGGCAAGAACATAAAAATGCAATTTGCTTAAAATGAAGTCATTTTCAGCAGCCTTTTCAAGTATTTTTTTATTCCCAATGGTATATTCAAAAATAGTGTGATCCTGCTCTCACAATCTTCCAAACTAGAGCCCTCATATTCTTTGAGTATAGGCAAAACTTGTTGTGGTTTTTTGGGTTTTCTTGTTTTTTTCATAAAAAATAATCTTAGTTCTGTCTTTTTATAGTTTTTATAAGCATAGAATCTGGGATAATATTCCATCAGGGCTAAAATATGTCAGGCTTTAAAATTTTTATAATCCCAATTAAAAAGATAAAAAAATCTATATTGCCATCTGCTTGATTTTATCTAAATAATGCACATATCTTTTCAATCAGCCACCCAGAATTCTTGCATTTTAGGAACTCTTAGGAGTGTTAATATTTTATTGTCTTTTTCCAAGTCCTGCCCAGAGTGCTATAGAAATGATTGATATTCCAGAGAACTATTCTGAGGTATGTTATTTATCTAGTTCCTCAAAAATCAGAACTCTGCTTTCAGATCAACTCAGATCCTGAAAAATTACAAGCATAAAATATATATTACTTACAAAAATGTTAGACATATTCTATTTTTACTAATGCCAATGATAAGAAACAAACACCTAGTGAATGTCTTTACATTTTCGGTAATATGCATTCAAAAAAATTACATCATACAATGTTTCTTTTTCATTGCTATAACACCTCATCATCATGTAATAGTAAATTTCCGTAGATTCCCAGAAAGTAAGTGGTTCATGAGCCTTCTTAATCACACTCCTCAGTATTTAATTACATCATAGAGCTGTTAAGATTTATTAATAGCTGAAATTCATTTTGAATTTGAAGAGTGTCAACAGTCTGATCATTATTAATTTATATGGAGAAATGCAAGACACTATAAACAAAAATTGAACTCTTTCCAAGACCAGGTGCATTTTAAAAATGTAAATACAGAAATGCAGATAAAGTCTATGTTATTCTAATCTATAAAAATTGTTTTTATAAAATAATGATTTATTACTTAAAAATAAATTAGAATAATTAGTAGATATATATTTGTTCAATACAAGACTCAATGTATAAATTTTGGGCATTCTTATGTTTTGGTGATTTACATGAAGGAATAGCTTCAGAATCAACATTTCTTCTTTGTGTAATAAATTCTAACAATCTATATCGCAAACACTCGAGAAAAATAAGCAAATGAGTAGTTGTGCCATGCTATTCATTTTGACATTTTTTTAGAAAATGTATTTATTCTGTTTATTAAAAGAAATAAAAATAACACATTAACACTAAATCAAAAATTTGAGACATTAATCATTCTGGCCTCTGAGAATCCAATTTTGAACTAAATCTTCAACTGAATGATGAAGAGCTTTGACCTCATGACCTATGACTGAGACTGTGATAGATATACCAATATATAAAAAATCCAAGTGTATGCAGAAGTGTATCACACATGATCAGTATTACATGTTTTCATGCAAGTATATGTATGTGTGTATTTACTTTCTATGTTGATAAATAACCCAAGTTCAAGATTACTTTTTCCTTCACTAATCAAAAATTCTCAAACATATGCTTCTTAGAAGTCTGTATTATAACCAAACACTAATAATGCTAAAAAAATCATCTGGAGATTAACAAGAATTTGGGTCAAAATTTTAGTTAGTATTACAATAATTAATACAGAAGTGAAGGTTTCATTTATGGGAAGAAAAGGCAGTTATTGGGCATATAATGCATAACAACAGATGTAAAGTATTAGAAAATGCTACTGTACTATATCCATATTTACAGGGATTTCATTTTATTAAACTCAACTGAAGGCTTAGCTATTGTTCACCTATAGGCTTTGCCTTTAGATTGGTTTTGGAATTAATGTATATTCTGATCAATATAAATGGATCTGAAATAATGTTTTCATAGTATTTAGTCAGAGTATTATTATAGTCACAAATGCTGAATGAATGTTAAATAGAGGTAATTGGCATAAATTTCAACTGTGAATTCTATATAAGTAAGGTCAGTTCTAACAAAATTCATCTCTGAACAATGAAACTTAGTAAGAGATAGAAAAGTCATATAACTTGAGGGGCAACTTAGATTTTTTAGGGGAGTGGTATTCTCACACGATGTCTTTCTAACTTAATTTTGTGTGCATGATTGTGTATAGTAATGTGTATGCACATGAAAATTTGAGAATCACCAAACTACTAGAGTAAAAGAAAAAACAAGTGCAAGTCTCTATCCAGGTACCAGAACTTCCAAATGATCCTACCTTTAAGATAACTATTCAATCCATAATGGATAATGGAAGGAAACTATGTAGATGATTAGAATAGGGTTCCTACTAGCTTGACTTTAATATCCAACCTCTGTATCATGCAGATGCCAGAGCTTAAATAGCTCTCATGTTTCTAGAGTAAGTACGGAATGGGTACTGAATTCCCAGAGCTTGGGCTTTCTCAATGGATTTACTCTGTTATGATGTCTTAATAATTATTCCTCTTTCATCTTCATAAATGTTAGTACATTTTTTAGAGCCACCACTCTGATGTTCCTTGAACACACAAGGCTTTTTTTTTTTTCCTTATTATGTTGAGTTAGCCAACATTTTTTTTTTTTTTACACGTAGCATGAGAGGATTTTATTATGACGTGGGGAAGTTAAGAAACTTATTCTGCTGTTGGCTGCAGCCTTCAGCTTTGTGAGGGACCTGTGAGGAGCCCTTTCTCCCACTTCACAAGTGAGGGGGGTGGTTGTTGGACTGGCCTTGGTCTCTCAGAGGCCGGGGCTGGAAGGTGAGCCTACTCTTACAATTCCTCATCTGCCTCCCTGGCTTAGTCGGGGCATCCGCCTCACCACCTTCCTAACAAGGACCCAGGCTGGGAGGAATGCATCCCCTGAGGGGGATTAAAACTCCTAAGGGACTCTTGTGGGAATCTGAGAGCTGACACAGTAAGAGAGACCTGGGACCAGGCCCCCAGTATCTGTATGCCCACGGGGACCGGGCTGACTTCATCTTTTGAGCTTCCTCAGTTCCAGGGAGCCCTGCTTATTCCTGTTTCTGTGCAGCTAACCCAGGGTGACATAGGACAAATTAGTCAGTCCCTGGCTCCAATGAACTAAGTTTCTGGGGTCAGAATTCCTCTGTGACAGGAGCCTGGAATTCCTGACACGTCCAGAGAAAACTGCTCTCAGAGCACTTCGTCTGGCCCAGGTAGGCAGTGGCTCATTAGTTTTCGATGCAGTGTTCAATGATTCATTGGTTGTGTATAACACCCAGTGCTCATCACAGCACGTGCCCTCCTTACTGCCCATCACAAGGCTTTTTTCACTTCATGGACTTGCTGTTTCCTCCTCCTCCTGAAATATTCTTATCCATTAATCTACATAGTTCAGTTTTTCTTCTTCAGCTCAAATATTATCAAAAGACCTCCCAATACCAGTCTATATATAATAGCCCTCCCCCAGCACTACCTATTTACATTCTTCATTTTATTTTCTCATAGCACTTGTTATAATCTGATGTTTACTTTTTAGTTTATAGTTTATATCTCATACTATAATTTAAGCTCCATGTGTTCATGGATTGGCTACTTGTTTGCTGCACATTCCCAGACCATAGTAAGTTGCCAGGGCCATAGTCAATTTTCCATAAATAATTGCAGGATGAAAGAATAAAAGAACAAATTAAAAATTGAATGTGAATTAAACAAGACAAAGTATTATAATCTACAGTAAGTTAAGTGCATGCATTGCAACTCTACTCCCATGCATTCTCATGTGTGTTTGTGTACATGATCCTTATTGCATAGTTCATTTGAGAGCATGAAACATTTGACTCATACCCTCAAATTCTTGTGTATTAGTCTTTTTAGTGTCAAAGAACCATTACATACCACTATATAAAGAACAGAAGAATAGAGAAAATTAATGAATCTAAAAACTTTCTTTGAAAAGATAAAATTGACAAATTTCTAGTCAGGCTAATAAAAAAAAGGAAAGAAGACACAAATTACAATATCAGATAACAAAGGATGATTATGAGTACCAAGTACATAGACATTAAAAACATAGTTAAGAAGTACTACAAATAATTCTATGACTATAAATTCGATAACTTAGATGAAAGGGGCCAAATCTTTAGAAGATACAAACTAGCAAATATACACAAAGTTAACAAAAAATCATAACATTTTATTAAATTTACATGTAATATGGACCTTCTGAGTTTCACAACTGATCATTAAAATCTGTCTATAAGGGTGGGATGAATAAATCTTGTTACAAATTGGATGCAACCTTCAAGTATATGTTATGTTTTTAGGCATGAAACTGACAGAAATAGGAAGCAGAAATTATTTCCAGTGCTGGAAAAAACTAATGCTTAGTTTTGTACACCTTTTGTACACCTAATGTACACCCTTAGATGTACATTTTGTGAATGTGCTAAAACATGAGCATTTCCAGGAGATACAACTATGCAGTAATTGGTACTTGGAGAGATAACACATTAGCCATTTCCAGTCAGTACTAATGTGGTGTAGATTAGGTTATCAGATTTTGGAAGAGGAATGAGACAGAAGATATGATTTTTGGCAAAGATGAATTAAGTAAAATAAATACAAAAGCAAAAATATGTATAGTAATTCTTCAAGTAAATTCTTTCAATGGACATTATTGCCTTCAGTCCTCCATATTTAGCTCCTACAAACATTGCATTTTGATATTGACTAATATTTTTCGAATGTACTTTTCCCTTCAGCTCACTGAATGATTTACAAACCCTTTTAAGAAGCATGGCCTCTCACCCTTCCATGTATTTGCACAAGATATCCTGAAATGACCTTTTACCACTTCACCAAACTAAATTGACTCCATTCAGGTATCCCCTGAAGCTTTTTGGGTTCATTTCTTCTAAACATGGCATCCTATGATTGCTTCTAGAACGCTATTTATCATATAGAATACAAATTAATTGGATTGAGAAACCTTTGTGATTAGGGACTATATTTTGTTTTGTTTTGTTTTCATGTTAAGACCAGATCACCAAATCCAGGATCTGAAAAAAGAAGGAGCTCAAAAATGTTTGTCAAAGGAAGAGTGAATGATTTGAGAGGGCAGGAACTTTAAAAACAAGATGTGGATATTTTCTATTTCAGGGGAAAATGGTTTGTAATAGAAAAGACAAATAGGTCTGTCATCAGAGCACACTGACAGCTAGTAAGACTAGTTTCTGCTAAAATATAAAGGCACACAGCTTCATGGATAGCATGGCCCTAACCTTGAGCTTAACATTGATTAGAAATGGAAAAACCGCACACGAGAGTAAAATAGTTCAGAAGAGAGGAGAGAGCTTCCAGAACTAAAGCCATGAAGGCTTTCAGAGGGCAAAGTAGAAGACATATAGGTGGGGGGAAATTTGAAGAGCTAAGACAGAGACTTCATTCTTCATCCAGAGACTGGCAAAGGCAGGATCTAAGAGTTTTGAGGAATCTACAAGGTAGAAATTCATCAATTCCAGAGCCAAAAAAAAAAAAAAAGAAAGAAAGAAAAGAATGAGGTGGTGGAAATGGTTGGGAGGGAAAAAGGATAAATATCACAATAGAAATCTAAGCACATTCTGGAGAAGAATGAAGATCCCATAAATCTTGGCATAACTTTCATGAAATCCTCTTTTGGACTGAAGGATGATCAGTTTGATCAGTTATCAACATAAGATTGTGTTAAACTGATTGACAACATGAAAAGAACTAAAACATTCTAGGGGCGCCTGGGTGGCTCAGTGGTTAAGTGTCTGCCTTCGGCTCAGATCATGGTCCCAGGGTCCGGGGATCGAGCCCCGCATCGGGCTCCCTCCTCAGTGGGAAGCCTGCTTCTCCCTCTCCCATTCCCCCTGCTTGTGTTCCCTCTCTCGCTGTCTCTCTCTCTGTCAAATAAATAAAATCTTTAAAAAAAAAAACATTTAAAAAAAAAACATTCTCAAATAACATTGAGGGAGGGAGCATAGAGAGATCCTAGGCCCAATTCACTATTAAGAAAAGTCCAGGAATATCAATGATTATCATTAGTTTCCAATTACCAAGTAATAATTTATGTGTTTCAGAGAAGTAAGAATTAGGGTATTTTAGAAGGTGCTCCCCTTTCTATCGAACAGCCAAAAGGAGTGAAATAACTGCATGCAAGCTAAATACTTAAATGATGCTGGAGAAAAGAAGGAATGAAAAAAAAGCTTACCTGGGATTGAGACTTGGCTCTAGGGACTTAAACAAACAGAAATGTATCATGAATAATGAATAAATAACTGAAAGAATGAAAAATGAACATGCATTAAATGTCATTTTGTCGCCAGACTTCACGTCAGACATTTTCCCAAGTATAATCTCAGTTACTCCTCTCAAAAATTGTATGGACTAAGAATTTTGTAGGTAAGATCATTCAAGCTCAAAGAATGACTTGGCTAAGATCATCTAGTCAGGCACTGACACATCTGTGTCGGAAAGCCAGATCTGATTACAAGCGTCATTCTGTTCCCTCCATTCCTTCCTGCCTCTTCCCTCCCGTTGTGCTCTACTGAAGGGCAAATGGGTATTTGAAATCTCTGAGACGGTGGAGAGAAAAGTAATGAAGAATAATTTTACTTGCATCTCAATTTAGCTAGGAGCAAAATCTCAATCAAAAATGTCATCAGAGGGACGCCTGGGTGGCTCAGTCAGTTAAGTGGCTGCCTTCGGCTCAGGTCATGATTCCAGAGTCCTGGGATCGAGCCCCACATCGGGCCCCTTGCTCAGCAGGGAGCCTGCTTCTCCCTCTCCCTCTACCTGCTGCTCTCTCTCTCTCTATGTCAAATAAATAAATAAATAAAATCTTAAAAAAAAAAAAAGTAGAGATTTTCCTCTTAAAGAAAAAAAATGTCATCAGAGGGGCGCCTGGGTGGCTCAGACGGTTAAGCGTCTGCCTTTGGCTCAGGTCATGATCCCAGGGTCCTGGGATCCAGCCCCATATCCCTGCTGAGCAGGGAGCCTGTTTCTTCCTCTCCCTCTGCCTCTCCCCCTGCTTGTGCTCTCTCTCTATCTCTGTGTCTCAAATGAATAAATAAAATCGTAAAAAAAAAAAGTGTCATCAGAACATTTCTTGGAATTATTTAGCTTCTGTATTTTTTAGAATAAACTTGGTGATTGTTTTTCATTTGAAACCATTAATATTCGATTGTCAAATGATAAAATTGTTAACATTTGATGAAGCATTTAATTCATAGTTTCCTTTCAATTAATTGTTATGAATATAGCTCTTTAAGAAACTCAGTATATATGTTTAAGGGAGATAAAATAAATTATATAATATTGAAATATAACTTTTTTTTAAGATTTTATTTATTTATTTGACAGAGAGAGACACAGCAAGAGAGGGAACACAAGCAGGGGGAGTGGGAGAGGGAGAAGCAGGCTTCCCGCGGAGCAGGGAGCCCGACGCGGGGCTTGATCCCAGGACTCTGGGATCATGACCTGAGCCGAAGGCAGACGCTTAAGGACTGAGCCACCCAGGTGCCCCTGAAATATAACTTTTATTTAAAATTTGTTAAT
Organism: Neomonachus schauinslandi; assembly: GCF_002201575.2. Taxonomy (NCBI): domain Eukaryota; kingdom Metazoa; phylum Chordata; class Mammalia; order Carnivora; family Phocidae; genus Neomonachus; species Neomonachus schauinslandi. The sequence goes on from NC_058405.1 coordinate 147,524,310, forward strand.
TTGGGGGCTCTGAAAACCTATTCGATATTTACAGTGTGGAAATACAGTCATTTTGCATGTGAGGGGACATTCAACAATGCTCTCTTACAGCTTTTTTTCTTTAGTACTTGGAAATAGACCTAGAAATAAGTATATCAGAGATAATCATAAAATAGATGACACAAATGATTTAATCAAAAATCACACACAGAATGTAGATTATTAGCCTTAGAACATTGACTGCAAAGAAAAATATTATCTTAAGCCAAAACATTGAGATATTAAAACACTCTCAGAGTGAAAGTAATGCTCTCTATTGTATGAAAATAAAAACTGGAAGTTCAAAAATTAGAGGACATAATAGAAAGACAAAATAACATTCAGCATGTTCTAAGGAAAATCAAAAATTTATTTTCATATATACTATAATGGTTTATATCATTTTAATGAGGCTATATATACTCTGATCTTTGTACTTATAAATATACTAATCAGAATTATGGATTCAAAAGCATAGAAATTCAGGATTCTTTAAATATAATCAGCTCCTTTTTCCAAGTGGTATTATCAAAAATTTTTACATAGACTTCTATGAATTTTCAGTTCTAGAAGAATTATTTATGAATCAAAACAAACTGATAGATTTTTACTTATTACTTACTGTTCTATCATATAAATGCTATAATTTAAACAAAACAGTAATAGAACTAGTTGGCAATTGCAATTGGAAGTAAATAACAAATTAATAAAGTAATTAAGACTAATTAAATATTTAAATAAAATATGTATGAAGAAAAATATAACAATATGTTTATTATAGTTTATCATTTTCTTCCTGTCCTCTTACATAGCAATTTATTTTTACTCCTCTTTAAACCTTTTATTGGATATTTAAATTTTGAAGGCTATATTTTTATGTGTTCTTAAGAGACTGAAATGTAAGACTTTTTTTTTTTTAAAGATTTTATTTATTTATTTGACAGAGAGAGAGAGATAGTGAGAGCAGGAACACAAGCAGGGGGAGTGGGAGAAGGAGAAGCAGGCCTCCCCCTGAGCAGGGAGCCCGATGCGGGGCCTGATGCGTGGCTCCATGCGGGGCTCGATCACAGGACCCTGGGATCATGACCTGAGCTGAAGGCAGATGCTTAACAACTGAGCCACCCAGGTGCCCCTGAAATGTAAGACATTTTTAAAGAAGAAAATAAATACGGTCTAATTAAATAGGCATCACCTACATTTAATTAAAAAATAACTTTGTCATGAATCTTTCTGTCCTGTAAGAAAGTAGAATATTTTTCTGTTCCCTTTTCAAATAATACTTCTCTGAACTGCCTTCAGGATTTAGGACATATACCTGTTCTTTTATGTAATAGTAAACCTGAATACAGACAAACTAAAATTCTCTTTGACAAACAGCTTTGCTTTTATCAAACCCACATTACACTGATTTCTGGTGTCAGTCAAATGTGATGAGATTAATGTAAATATCCTCTCTGTGAAAGTGTTTGAACATGGATTATTTAGGATTTTACTTACTAGCAACGGCAGGTTTTTGGCTTGTAGGGATTAGTTTCCATCTCCCTAAAATGTTCCTCTTTGTATCTACAGGCTTGTTTTGGTAGGACAGCTGGATGTCAGTCAGGTTCTTTACATCTATAAGTTTATCATATAGACTTTCCCTGTCTAAAATGTCATCATTTTAAACATTTCAAAGTACATTGGATGTTATCATAAGGTAACTCTATCTCAGGGAAGTCATTTTACAGCACAGACATAATTTGAATTTGTTAAATCAAAGTTAAATTCCAAGTAAGTTGCAGTTTCAGTAAAAAAATTGGAAAAGTCATATTTAACTTCACTGCCTTTTTTTCTGGTGACATCTTCTTGCATCCTGAAGCAGTCTTACTTCTAAAAATGGGTCATTTTCTTTGTGTAAGTTTTTGTAACAACCTACATGTAACCTTGAGAAACTCAAGTGTAGTCAGTTCATCCTTTTCTCGGCACCTTAGGGACTCTTCAAAGATCATCAAACATTTTAAGGAAACAATTGTGAGAATCAGTATGTGTTACCATCCCCTTCTCCACTATGCCCAATCCCAAATTATTTTCTGCATATTGTGCCAAATAATTTGTTTTGATCATTTGTCTTCCTAATGTGTTTATATATGTCCTGCCATTAAGATAACAAAGTTGTTGAGCCTTCATTTTTGGTGATATCTGGGTAATAGTATTTTTTGGCGATATCTGGTATTAGTTTTATAATTGTTCTTATATTCATTATTTGAATTCTTGGAAATTCTTGGAAAACATAGCCATAATATTCACAATATTTAAATCAAACTAGCATGAAAAACTGAATATACAAATGGACAAGGGCCAAACCATACATGACAATAGAACAATGACCCACATCTTCTGCAACAATCAGCCCACAGAACCAATCCACATCTGTGCAGCAATCAGCCCAGAATGGTCAGGATTTGGTCAATAATTGTCAGCTCCTCTAATTTTTGCCCTTGCTTCCACAGAGAAAACGAAATACGCTTCCCAAACCAATTACGTAGGATGTTATGCTGATATTTACCCCACTTCCAGCTTTCTTGTGTCAATCACCTCTAATCAGGGCATACCTGAAGCCTTTCCCTTTATCCACTAGAAAGCTTTTCAGTACTTCTGCCTTTTGAGTTTCTGCCAAATGCAAGTGATGGTGGCTGATTCTCATGCTATAACACGCTCTGAATAAACAGACTCTGTCTGTTCTCATCTGGGCAATCTTCATTTATTTCCACAAACAGTATCTCAATACAAAGCACAACAATTAATCCATGGGCAAGTCAAAGACAGATTGGTAATACTTGCAATGACAACGCACTGAAGTTTCACCCTGAAATTGCGTCACTTGGCATGATCCAACAAAGGATGAGCCATTATTGTAAAATGCAATTCATATCTGCTAACATCAGTGGCCAGAGGTACAGCTGCAACAACTCTGAAGGGCAGGTAGTCTATGCTGTCTTCATTTAACACTAAAAACACGGCTTTTTTCCTTTCAGTCCCTATTTTTTGGGTTGGTTTTCAGTTTGGTATTTTCTCCCTAACTTCCTCACCTGAAAAATGAGATTTTTTTACATCCTGGGATAGTATCTCCAGGATGAGGGACTTTTTTTTTTTTTTAATTTTATTTATTTATGTATTAGAGAGCGAGAGAGAGAGAAACAGCATGAGAGGGGAGAAGGTCAGAGGGAGAAGCAGGCTCCCCGCTGAGCCGGGAGCCCGATGTGGGACTCGATCCCAGGACTCCAGGATCATGATCCGAGCCAAACGCAGTCACTTAACCAACTGAGCCACCCAGGCGCCCCTAGGATGAGGGACTTTTAGTGCTAAATGAGATTTTTACTCTTAGGGAGGTATTACCAGGATGAGGGACCATCAAATCTGGATAATTGGTTGATTTTATTGTTTGATTGATTTTTGTTGTTTATCATATTATCATCCAACCAGAATTACAAGCTAGAAAAATCCGTCGGCCTTCCATGGTTCCTATTTGTCTCATCCCTCATATCCAACCAGTTTCCCAAGGTGGGTTCTGTCCTCCTGAGGCAGGTTCATCATAAACGTAGAATAAACTTTGGGACCTCTTGCATGCATGGACTCCTTCCAACACTCTGAGATGGGCTCTAGCAATGTGCTCATTATTCATGTGTTTTAATTTTTCCAAAAGTAATCATCACCGTCGGTTAAGATGGCTGCCTCTACAGTGATTTTCCCTGATCACACTTCCCTTCGTGTGGAGTAGTGCCAGGGTAACCACAAAGCATGCTTAGAATCCAGCTAAGAGGCAATTCAGTTGGCAGTACTTCAGTTTTGTGTGGAATATTATCAATGTGGTTTTTAGTCACTTCTATGAATGGTTACATAATTGCTCACATTCCTGCTGTAGGACTGGCTTCCAGAAGTACTCCTTCCACCACTGTGCTGACACACCCAACAGCACAGCAGTAAGGGGAAAAGCCATAAATGTATCACTGTGTGAAGATGCCCTCTGGCGTAGGCCACTACAGCTGTGAGAATGGAGGCCAGTATGGCTTAACATGTACGGGACCAGAAGCTCATGTATGGGAAATTGTTCTAATTTTCAAACATAATTTTAAAAGAATATTTGGTTCCCATAAATGCCTAATCAAAATAAGAGTTATTTATGGGTAGAACTATGATTCATAAGGCAGCATGCACAATTATTATAAACCTGCCATATTTTTTCTTCCTTTTTTTGATTAAAAAAAATGCTTGAAATAAAATTTATCAGAATTCCTGTGTTTTGAGGGCACAATCTGCAGCAGAACTGTCAGCAGCAGATATAACTGTGTGTAAAGCCACAATTGTTTTGCATCCAGACTATCAATTTAAAAAGTCAGTCATCTGTAACAGAAAAATCCTTAATTTCCTCCAAATCTTTCCACAGAAAATACTATTACAAAATTACTGTCATATGAAGATATTAAAGAATATGCATCCAAAAGTTTATATATCTATTATATCACAGATATGTAATATATGTATTATATATCTACATTAGAGCTGTCTCAGGAAAGTAATTCATAGAAATATCTGGTTATTTTTCAGGATTTTATAAAATTTGTAATATTTGTCAGCCTTTCAAAGTTAAGTCATCTATCGTGTTTCTTTTCTCCTTATAAATAAATGTTGGCTTTCATATATAATTTTGTATTTATCAATTTTCTTAGAGAGACCTCTCAATTCAAGCCTCAAGCCTCACAAAGCTGGGTCTAGACATCTCTAGAATCTGTTTCCTCCCCTTCACCCTCTTTGCTCTGGTTCAGGAATTCATTCTCTACATACAAGCCAGACACCAAACAAAATGTCTAACTAGCAGGTCTCCTTACTTCAATCTATCGTACCTGCTCCAACCAGGGTTAAGGTTCTAAAATACAAATTTATTTATCACCATGGAATGCAAAGCAATGTCCTTCACACAGTGCCAGGAACATTCTACAGTCACCACTTACCGAACCAAGCTCCCCTCACCCATGCTACTTGAACTATCTCCTCACAGGAGACTACTCTCATTCTCTCACCTTCATGTTTGAGCATGATGCTCCCCCTCTCCGTGAGGGAAGATCTGATTAGTCCTTCAGGGTCAACCTCAAATATTACCTGCTCAGTGAAGATTTGCTCAACTTATCCACTACTTATATGCTCTCAAAACATCTTGTTTATTTTTTACCTCTCATCTTTCACTTCATATGGCATTTTCTTACTGATACGTATGTATCTCCTATTAATTAGTTTTTTGAAAGCAGGGTCAGGTGCCTGGGTGGCTCAGTCGGTTAAGCGACTGCCTTCAGCTCAGGTCATGATCCCAGGGTCCTGGGATGGAGTCCCACGTCGGGCTCCTTGCTCCGCGGGGAGCCTGCTTCTACCTCTCCAACTCCCCCTGCTTGTGTTCCCTCTCTCGCTGTCTCTGTCAAATAAATAAATAAAATCTTAAAAAAAAAAAAAAAGCTTTAGAAAGCAGGGTCTTTAACATGTCACCATATCATGAGGGGAACATGATGCTTGCTTGACTTAGCACTCATTCATTTATTTGTTCATTCATTAATCATATATATCTCTTATCTTACCTGCTATATGTATCACACATTGTTCTGGTACTAGAGATAAAACTTGTAGTAAATTCACAGTAGAATGAATAAATGAATAATTATCTTCTGATTTTGTCATAAAGATATTGCATCTTTACTTCAAGTCCCTTCATGTCATTGTCATAGAACTGACAGAGAATATTTCCTCTTGTATTCAAAGGAGTGACTGTGATATAAAAATAGAACTGAACTGGGATCAAAACACCTGGATTTGAGGTTCTGGGCTCTACTTAAGGTCTGGGAATCTTGAACAAGTCCTGTGAGTATCTCTGGTAACAATTTTCTTCTTTTTAAAATGCAAAAAATATTTTATACCTTCCTGACACACAAAGAATTAAGTGTTATAATAGATGTGGAAGTGCTTTATTAACAATTGTTTTACGCAAATGTTAAGGTCCTATTGCTTTCAGATGAAAGGTGTTACTGCTCTTCTGTATCTGGTAATACCTTTCATTTACACTTTCAACAGCAAATCACTGCATTTATTTTTACTGCCCACCTAGAATGAAAACCACCGAATATCACCTGCTCAGTCAAACTGCAGTAACACTCTATTCTCAGAGATAATGAAATTGAACTGAATCTAAATGGGAATATGTTTTGCTAAATCATAGTCACAGTCCTAAATGTGAATGTCAAAATGGAACTATAAGTAGAGTCAAGTTCAGTATTTATCAGACAAAAGGTAGTATTTTACCTTATAATTTTAGTAAGTGTAAAATATGTTAAATATTTTTTCTCTTTTTCTCTTTAGAACCGTTGGGAGTCCACTTTAGAAGAACAGGACCTGGGAAAATACATACTCACACTGCTTGATACTTCTGTTCACCCTAGGTAAGATTAAATGTGTTCCTCTTATCATCTTTTAACACAGCTGTATTCTTTGTAGTTAACAACCTGCAATCTGATTTTAGAGAAGAGAGGATTTCTCTAAGTCAGTCAGAGAAAGACAAATACTATATGACTTTACTCATATGTGGAATTTAAAAAACAAAACAAACAAATGATCATGGGAGAAAAAAAAAGAGAAAGGCAAACCAAGAAACAGGCTTTTACCTAAGGAGAACAAACTGATGGTTACCAGACAGGAGGTAGGTGGGGAGATGGGTTGAGTGGGTGATGGGAGTTAAGGAGTGCCGTTGTGGTAATGAGCACTGGGTATTGTATGTAAGTGTTGAATCACTGAATTCTACACCTGAAATTAATATTACACTGTGTTAACTAACTGGAATTTAAATAAAAACTATAAAAAAGGGGGAAGAGAGGATTATCTTTTGAAATTTGAAATAATTTATGAGCTGCTTAAAAGAATGTCAAGCCATACCACAAAAAGTTATTGTGTAGGGGTGCCTGGGTGGCTCAATGGGTTAAGTGTCTGACTTTTGGTTTCTCCTTGGGCCATGATCTCGGGGTCATGAGATTGAACCCCGTGCCAGGCTCTGTGCTCAGAGCAGAGTCTACTTGAGGTTCTCTTCCCCTCTCCCTCTGCCTTTCCCCCCACTCGTGCGTGCACACACACTCTCTCTAAATAAATAAATAAATCTTTTAAAAAAATTTATTGCGTAACATTTTTAAGCTTAGAAAAGTAAATAAATAGAACCTTATATAGTAGAATAATATGTATCTCTTTTTTTCATCCTATCAGTACTTTTCCCTAGTCCGCTAAGAAATCCCCTACTCGGGGGTGCCTGGGTGGCTCAGTCCATTAAGCATCTGACACTTGATTTCAGTTCAGGTCATGATCTCAGGGTTGTGAGATCGAGCCCTGCATTGGGCTCCATGCTGGGCATGGAGCCTTCTTAAGATTCTCTCCCTTTCCTTCTGCCCTTCCCCCCAAAAATAAATAAAAAAATCTTTAAAAAAAAGAAAAAGAAATCCCCTATTCTTTTTTTAGGAAAATGGTTGAACATTTGCTCACACACATTTCACAGTGGAATTAATCTCACTACTCATGTTTTCTGAGGTGAGCATGTGAACTAGACAATGTCAACAGTCTTTCTCTAGGATATTTCAAATAAAAAAATAAGAGTTGTGTCGTTTCCACCGGTGAAGCTGAAAAGATGTGAACCTTGGAGCTACTAGTGGCCATAATTGCAACTTAATTAAGAAAACCACCCAGAAAGGTTTAAGGCAACAAATACACAGAGACAAAGAGACAGATACTACAAAAGCTGAGAGATACAAGAAATCAAACTCTTGTAGCTAGACAGAAAGAAAATTTCAGAATGAACTACAATCAGATACTAAAACCACAAGAAGAGAGGATATGTCTGAGTAATAAGTCAACAGACATAAGAGACTAAAGGTAAAGAGATTAGTTTAAATAGTTGTTGGACCAGAAGATAGGCCCATGGAGATAAAGCCATGAAGATGCGTCAGTTTAGTATTTTCTTGTAATGCAAACTGCATGAATATTCAAGGGCACTATGTTTATTTAACTCAGCTGTTCTTATGATCAGTTTACGCTGCATCAACCACGCGATGATATCCTCTCTATCTCCAGTGGTATTCTGTGCTTTGGTTCTATTCAAAAACAAGCAATTCATAGAATTCATAGTCTCTTCTCTCTTACAATGGATACAGTGATTAAAGACTCAGTAGTCATTTTCAGACCAAGAGGATGGCAGGAACATGCTAAATATGGTAGAGCAGGAAGACAGGAGATTGAGCCCACCCCTAGATCATCCCCTTGAGCTCTCCTTGAGCAGTGTGCCACCCCCCCCAGCTGATTTATCTGTAGAGATTTTATGTAAAATGAATAATATCCTAAGCATTTAAGCCCCTACAAGTCTGGAGTCTGGTCTGCTGTTGCTTATAGCTAAATGAACTCCCATTATAACAACAAGGGTTTAGTTCCCCCTGGAGCCATATAGGTCTCCCTCCAGCATCAGCAGATGTCTCTACAAAACTCCAAGAGAAGCCCTCTCTCTTCCAAGACCCACTGTCTTTCTCCTAACATTTTAGGTGGCAAGTGGAAGTAAAACAATTATGTTTGACTATAGTCAGTCTTCCCTCCTTTGGAGTAGCAGTGTTCATAATATGCCATCAGTTAGTGAAATACTAAGAAACTAATACATGATTTCAATGGACTAATTTGATTGCTATTACATACTGAAGAGATTGTAAGTCATTTCATCACACTATGGAGGAATTTAATTTTCCACATCTTTAATCTTTGGTTTATTTAAAATCAGATAACTCAACTATTTTAAAATTAATTTTATTATATAAGTCATTGTAGTATGAAAGCAATTCTTAAAAGTTGATTTGGGTCTTCTGTTATAATTGATCTAATATCAAATATGATTAGAGTCTAAAATTGGAATGACATTTTCAAAAATAAATTATAATTCCTTTTTAAAGGGAAATAGTTGCTAAGTCACTTAGAAATTAAATAAATATTGTCTCATTTTTAATTTTAAAAAACAAAACATTTCATCAAGAATTATTATTATCATATTTCCTCTCTTTGGTCTTTTAAAAAATGCTCATGTCACCTCAGAGTCATTCTGTTAGAGTGATTTTAACATTAATTAAGTGCTATGGCTTTCTTTAACTTTCTTTTCTTTTTCCTTATTCATTTATACTAGTGAGCATTGCATTATATGGGTACTATACTGATATTTAATTTTAGCAGCTCTGTATTTCCCTTTCATATTGCAACAGACTAAATATTGTGTCTACACCCCCCCCCCCCAAAAAAATTCATGTATTGAAATCCTGACTTCTTGTGTGATGATAGGAGGTGGCACTTTGGGAGATTAGGTCATGAGGGTGGAACCCTTATGAGTGGGAATAGTGCCCTTACAAAAGAGACCCCAGAGAGCATTTTAACACTTTTTCCACCCATGTGAGTATACAGTGAGAAGTCTACAGTCTGCAACTCAGCAGAGGGAGCTCACCAGAACTAACCATGTTGGCACCCCCTTCTCAATGGACTTTCAGGACCCAGAAACTGTGAGAAATAAATTTCTGTTGTTTATAAGCTACTCAGTCTATGGTACTTTGTTACAACAGTCTGAACTAAGACACCTATAAAATTGAAATGACTAATAATGAGCTCCTTGCTTATAACCATTCTCAAAATAAGAGCACATGACTATCCCACAGTAAGAAAATCATGTGACTTTCCCCCACCTTTCTCTCATGGCTTGAATTTATATAGGTCACCTTCCTCCGTGACTGATCTTGACAGCTAAAATACTGTTCCACACAACCAAATCACAATACATTTTCCCTCATTTCTCCTATTCCTTATCCTTTTCCTTTTCCCACATCTAACAATTATATCTCACTGGTCATGTGAATTTGGAGATTTCTTGTATGAAAATATATTTTTTTGCTCTTTGTCTCATTTCCCAAATAGTCTATCAATTTCCTGCCTAACTTCCAAAAACCAATTCAATTATCACAAGGTAGCCTTAATGTACATATATGAAAAGAGAAATATTCATTGTTTGAGTAAGCTTTTAAAACATTTCATAATATATTATTTATCCATTTGTAATGGGATCATGTGTTTGAATGTCTGTTCCCCAACTAGACTATGATATTTATCTCTAGCTCAGAAATGTCTCTGGCAAACAGAAAGTTTTCATGTATTTTGACTGAGTTTGATTGTAATAGACTTGAGACCTGGGATGAAGTCTTCTACCTCCTTTATAACTCTTGAGGAAAGTTAATAGCACTCAGAATATATTTAGCAAATGCTGAAAAACAAAAAATGAGGCTAGACTGAATATCTGGCCTTAAAATTGACTAACCATTGGTCTTTCCATCCTAGAGAAAGAGTACATTCTCCTTTATTCTTCCTACTAATTATAACTAAAAATCCTGGACAAAATAAATAAAAATCAGAGAAATTGAAAAGCAAAGAAAAGAAGGCAAACTAGGAATTTTATGACTTGAGGAATGTCCTGAAGTGAATTCTCTGTTTTTTGTTTGTTTTGCCTCCTGTATATCCTAGGCTGGTTAATAGAGAAACCCATAAACTAGAAATGCCAATGCAAAAAGATTTTTTTTAAAGCCCCAAGAAAGCATAGCGTCTTTACACAAAGACTGGGAAAAGGGTGACCCTGTAAGACATAATTCTTTTGACTCCCCTCCAGGTCTGGAATAATAAGATAAAAGCTGTGCTGTGCCTCACTGTTTCTCCACAGGGTGCCATAAAGACTATGGTTAGAATGAAGGGGGGGAAATAGGAGGGGGAGACGAACCATGAGAGACTGTGGACTCTGAGAAACAAACTGGGGGTTCTAGAGGGGAGGGGGGTGGGGGGATGGGTTAGCCTGGTGATGGGTATTAAAGAGAGCACGTACTGCATGAAGCACTGGGTATTATACACAGACAATGAATCATGGAACACTACATCAAAAACTAATGATATAATGTATGATGATTAACATAACATAATAAATAAATTAAAAAAATTTTAAAAAAAATGCTGTCTTCCATCCCTGCCCTACACTAAGTAGGCAGCATCCCTACCTCTTCCTGCCATGCATTGTGGAGACTATGTGTCAGAGCCCTAACAACCATCCTCAGACTGCACTAACACGAGCAAAGGTGCATTCCCCCCCAACACACACACTGAGCATTGTGGCTACAGAAACTAGAATTAAACTATGTGGATAATCCCAATCTTAAGTGAACATTGGCAAAGAAATAGCACCCTTTCATCTTTCTGCCATGTATTGTGGAGATTGTGAAATGGGACTCCTGTTGACTAACCCAAGCTTGCTCTCAATGAATGACCACAAGGATGAAACACCTGACTTACGCCCAACTAGAAAGTGGAAGTCGTGCATAGAGAGAGGAAGGGAGCTGCAGAAAGGGAATCTGTGTATGAAATTCTGGGCAGATTTCAGGGTGACCTATGCATGAAACCAATTAGAATCACAAAGCAAAATGTTTGAAAACCAATGTATGGTGCAGAATATTACCAAGGTTTCAAATTGGTCACTCACTGAAAAGCACATAAACAGAGTAGACCAGAATAGCACTGCAAGGTTTTGAAATCTCAATTAGTATTTAAACTACAGCCCACAAAAGTGGGCCAGGGCATGCATCCCGAACTTGAGCATGTAGATTGCATACTGAAATAGAAGATATAAATAGAAATAGTCTTATAATATGACTTAAAATTTCCAGAATGTATTCCAAAATTATTCACCATGTTGACAATCAGAAACATCAATTTGAATTGAGAAAAGAAAATCAACAGACAGCAAAAACAAGATATATCAAATGTTGTAATTATCTGACAATGATTTTAAATAGGTATACCATAAAATACAAAACTATGACAAGAAGTTAGGAATGCTCTGGAATCAAATAAAAACAGAAATTTTGGCAAAGAAATAAAAGATATAAAGAAAAAAACAAATAAAATTTTAGATTGAAAAATATTCTTTAGAGGGCCAGAACAGTTTTCTATCCTGATTTTAGTGGAATTTATACAAATCTATACATGTGATAAAATTTTTATAGAATTATACAACAACAGCAAAATGTAAAAAGAAAAAAAGAAGTACATGTAAAAGCTGGTGAAATCTTAATAAAGTCTGTAGTTTAGTTTATAATTCTGTACCAGTTTCAATTTCCCGATTTTGATAATAGCACTATGGTTTTCTAAGATGCTATCATTAGGGGAACCTCGCTGAAAGGTACACAGGAACTCTGTACTATTCTTGCAACTTTATTTGAATCTAAAATTATTTCAACATAAAAGTTAAAACATTAACTCAATGTAGAATTTGGAATGGTATTTGGTGTGAATTCTTAACTCTAAAGTCTTTTTCCTGCTCCTACCCTACGTCATCTGTTGCCTAACAACCTCCTTTCTCATTGAGAGGCATTACAAATGGGAAAGTGCCACTGAATTACTTCCCACTGACTGTAAAACAATCATATTATTGCTTGGCAACAAACCCAGGGTTGGACAAGCAGTTACTGAAAACAAAACAAAAAACTCAAGTGGAGTTTTTATTTGAAATTTCCCCTGAAACAGAAGGATGTTCATCAACGCAGGATGGGAGGTTCATTGTTTGAAGAATATAAGCATGGGTATAATTTTGCCGAACTAATATAGGAGATTTCTTGTCAAGCTTCTAAGAAAAGTGTTAAAACAATGATACTCTGAAACATTTGATTTATATGTAATCAATATCATGGAAAGTGGTCAAATTTAAACAAGCACTATAAAAATCATTCCCTAAGCAAGCTACTGTTCCATTTCAACCAAGGAACTGATTCTATTTGGTGGCAGTATATTCTCATCATGATTAGTAAAACTCTGAATTTTAGCTATATAAATAAAGCAAATGAAAGACATAAAATGACAAATTTACTAATGTAAACATAAACATAAAGCAGATGGCCTCATATTCCTGCAAAGTCTAGATAAAACTAAATGTGTTCCCATCAAATTAACTTCTTTATTAACATCTCTTTACTCAAAAATTTTCAAAATTCAAGTTGTGACTCAGTTTTGTAAAATAAGCAGCACCTGGGAAGTAGTGATGAAAATAAATTTATTTTAAGGATTTAGAATTCACATGTAAAAAATTAATAATGGTAAACTTTACCTGAGCCCTATTTTCCCAGAAAACAGTTACGTATAAGAAACCCCCCTACATGTTTGTTTTTGAAAATCTTCCCTTCCCAGCATTTTGTGTTCTAGGAAACAATTTACCATAAAGAACCACATTTCTCCATAAAACTTAGGTAAGACTCACTGTCTACTCTTTTATTGACTCCCATAAGACCTGGAGACAAGTTCCTGAAATATAAATAATAAATACTAAACATGGACCCTCTGGATTCTTATTCTTTGTCTAAAGAATGACTAGCTGTTGCACAGCAAAGGAAACAGTCAACAAAACCAAAAGACAACCGACAGAATGGGAGAAGATATTTGCAAATGACATATCAGATAAAGGGCTAGTATCCAAAATCTATAAAGAACTTATCAAGCTCAACACCCAAGGAACAAATAACCCAATCAAGAAATGGGCAGAAGACATCAACAGACATTTCTGCAAAGAAGACATCCACATGGCCAATAGACACATGAAAAGGTGTTTAACATCACTCGGCATCAGGGAAATACAAATCAAAACCACAATGAGATACCACCTCACACCAGTCAGAATGGCTAAAATGAACAAGTCAGGAAACGACAGATGTTGGCGAGGATGTGGAGGAAGGGGAACCCTCCTACACTGTTGGTGGGAATGCAAGCTGGTACAGCCACTCTGGAAAACAGTATGAAGGTTCCTCAAAAAGTTGAAAATAGAGCTACCCTATGATCCAGCAATTGCGCTCCTGGGTATTTACCCCAAAGATACAAATGTAGTGATCCAAAGGGGTATGTGCACCCTGATGTTTATAGCAGCAATGTCCAGAATAGCCAAACTATGGAAGGAGCCCAGATGTCCATCAACAGATGAATGGATAAAGAAAATGTGGTGTATATATATATATATATATATATATATATATATGCAGTGGAATATTATGCAGCCATCAAAAAAAAATGAAATCTTGCCACTGGATGGAACGAGAGGGTATTATGCTAAGTGAAATAAATCAGTCAGAGAAAGATAGTTATCATATGATCTCACTGATATGTGGAATTTGAGAAAAAAGCAGAGGATCTTAGTGGAAGAGAGGAAAAAATGAAACAAGATGAAACCAGAGAGGGAGACAAACCATAAGAGACTCTTAATCTCAGGAAACAAACTGAGGGTGGCCAGGTTGGAGGGGGGTGAGAGGGATGGGGTGGCTGGGTGATGGACATTGGGGAGGGTATGTGTTGTGGTGAGTGCTGTGTATTGTGTAAGACCCCTGAAACAATATATTATAGGATAATAAAGGGAAAAAAAAAAGAATGACTAGCTGCGATGAGAACTGTTTGTCTCTCTGAAAAGAGCTAGACACAGAGATAAGCATTTCCTATTCAGCTAACTGACGGTGACTTCCCCTGATTATAAAACAATCGCAACTCTAAATCCCCCTATCACAACACTCTACTCTTCAGATCTGGAATACTTTCCCTATTACAATAGACTGAAAAGTGTGTCTTTAATTTTGTCCTTGACAACATAAAATGCAATAAGATACTTTGATTTTTGTCTTATAATGTACTGTTTTGTGTAGTAAATGATTCTTGTGATCATAAATTTTAATGTGTCAACTTAGTTGGGCCACCAGGATGTCTAAATTAAATATTATTTCTGGTTGTGTCTGTGAAGGTGTTTCCAGATGATATTTGTATTTGAATCAGTGGTCTCAGCAAGTAAATTATCCTTCCCAATGTGAGTGGGCAATATCCAGTCTATCAAGGGCCTGAATAAAACAAAAAGCAAAGGAAGGGGTATTTGTTCCCTTACTGCTTGTCCACGTGAGCTGGGGTATCAGTATTCTTCTGGCTCTCAAGCCTTTGGACTCAGACTGGAATTATACCACCAGCTTTCCTAGGTTTCCAGCTTGCAGACAGCATACTGTGGGTCTTCTCTGCCTCCATAATTATTATGGGAGCCAATTCCTCATAATAAATATACAGGGGTTTTTTTTTCCCCTTTGGAGAAAGAACCCTAATGCAATTCCAATGCAAGATTTAAATTTTAATAAATTCTAAACTAGTAGCACGGATTCGTATTAATGTACTTTAGAAAGATTGCAAGATAGAACCTAAGCTGTATAAGATGACTTGCTACTTCAAAAGCAATAATGAAATCAGCTTTAAAACCAGTTTAGATGTTGAAAAGCCATTCTCAGGCACTCAGAATATGTCCTCAGAGGATAGTATCAGAGGTCAGGCAAACAAGAAGGAGATTTTCCTGTCAATTTAAGCCTATACCATTAATAAATAAAAGAGAGCTTTCTTATTTAGAATTTGTAATTCTACAGTAATTATTCCAAATATATTTGGGGTTAAAGTAAGTCATCTTTTTAAGAAAGCAGAATTGGGAAAAGACAAAGAAACTCTTTTAGTCTCCCTCCTCTATGTGCAGTGAAGATATGAAAGATTCTGATACTGAAATCTCTCTTTAATTTTCCAAAGACAAAAACAAATAAATAAACAAAATGGAGTGGGCCTTGGAGGTTACTGAAAAGAATCAAGTGTTGTGTTATGCCTAATACAAAGAGAGAGAGAGAGAGAGAGAGAAACTTCATTCATTTTTGAGGGGAAAATGTGCAAGTGGCAAAAGATACTTGGTGGAAAGTGTGAGCATAAAAAAAGGAGTCTACTGAAAATGGGAAAAGAGAAGTGTTGATTGAAAATAGTAGATTTTCCATCATCCATTCATCAAGGATTGTTGAGGTTAACGTAGAGCATGAAATCAGCCATAATACCTGACTTGCTAAAATGTAACACAGAGGCCCCTGGGGGCAGGGAAGGTTTCCGAGAAGGACATAGGCCTTTGGAATGCCAAGGCCTGCGTGACCACAACCACTCTGCCATAGGAATGCCGCAGGGAGTTGCTTTCCCTGAAGCTTTCTTAGCCTAAAAAAGCCGCCCTGTGATCTAAGAGATGTATGCATTGTTCCCTAGGCTATGTTTGAGAAACAGTGATAAAAATTTATGATTATCCTGAAGGCCCAATAAAAGCAGGAGCAAAGAAGAGCAAAGGGTCTTCATCTCTGAGCGTTGACCTCCTTGCCTTCTCCTGTCTTTCACAGCAAAGTTTGGAGTAATCTTTCATCTGTCGGTACAGGGATTGCTGGCCATTCCTGGCAAAGGATGAAAAGATAATATTTTCATCGAAAACTAATGCTGATTTTGTGGACTCTTACTCTTCATCACTCTCTAACGGTGGCTAGAGCCTTGAGGTTACATGCTTCAATATCTATTAAATCTACCTCCTTCTCTCCTTTTCCATTGTAACTCCCACAGTCCAACCCACCATTATTTCTTACTTAAATCATTGCCACACATATCAGATCCACTCTAGCTCCTACTCTCAACCAAATCTCTCTTTTTTCCACTAGGGTTAGAATTTCTTTTTTTTATTTTAAGTGTGATTCTCTTTTTTTACATACTAAATGAATACCTTAAATGTCTCACATTGTTCTTAGATTTAAAGTCTAACTTTATTAACATGTCCTATCTGATGTTAAAATTCTTCCTACTTCTCCTAAGGTCATTTCTAGATATTTCCATCACTGGATACAAATTAGTCACTCTGTGCTTTTGTTTCTATAACTGCCATTCCACTGTTCCTCCTCAAGGTCATGGCACATATTATTCCCTCTGCCCTAAAAGTGTTCTTTTCTCACTTCCTTTTTTTCCACCCTAGATTATTCTTAATTATCTTCACTTCTCCACAGAAGCTTTCCCTGGTCATTCTTCATCTCAAAAATTAGATTCAGTTTATACTCACATAGCAATCTTTATACTCACGGCACTCATCAAATTATAAATAAATACCCATATTTTTGTTAAAGTATGATATCAAGGCAAACTGGCGGAAGTCTTGTTTGCATGACAGTTTCTTTAGAATTCAGCTGTTAAATAGTGAAGACCTTTCATTAAATTCATAGGAGATTGTCAAAAGACAACTACTTCATGGAGAGATACTAAGAATGAAGGAAGTGTCTGAGTGACCAGTCAAAAGGGCTTTGACTCAGCCCAGGGGAAATTGTTCCACATTATTAAGTGGATAAAAGAGGGTTATAGAAAATTTAAAAGGACAAATTACCCTTTGCAGAGCAAAATGAAATAGTGGTAAATGTTGGCTGAGTGAGACACATTCTTTGGCAACATTAGAGACAAGATCAGCATTTCAGAAAAAAATTTGCAATTCAGAAAAGCAATAAATTATAGAGCAAAACTAGCAACAGAAGTCAGAAAGATTTTACAACTATTTCTGGGAGCCATCGTTGATCATTCTGGAGTGTTTTAGGAAATTTGGAAATGGTTATGCAAGCCATTAAATTCTTCTTCTTAAAAATTTAATTAGCTTTGTGTTGGAATTCTATGAAATGTAATACAAAATGTTACTAAATAAAAGAACTACTCAGATAATTAAAGAAAATTGATTTTTGTTTCCAGTGCAGCATGTATATCTAGGGTTTTATCAATGTAGAAAAGTGGATAGGCCTTGGATAAAACATGAATTTTGTTGGAAAACTTAGCTGGAGGGGATGGAAGTAAAGGGAACTCCTAGGATGGGAGGGGAACAACCCTGATCTAAGCTTGAATTAATAAGTATGGGAGAAAGGTAGGCTTTTCCTAAGGAACATTCCAAATATGATTGCCTAAAGGAAGAGGAAAGAGGTAAACCAGAGAGTCTACTGTATGGAGCCAGGGAATCTGAAAAGGGGAATAAGATTGGTATCTCAAATTGTTAATATTCCCTGGCAAAGAAAAGGGGGGGGAACCAAATCTCTTGATGAAAGCATATTCAATTCAGGCCCCAGGTTTACACACATTAAGATTAATCAAATATGAGCTTTTATCAAAAATAGTCAAATTTATAAGAAAATAATCTTTTTGAAGGAGAGAAAGATTGCCAGTAGTTTTATATACATAAAATATTTAAAGAAATAAAAGATACAATCATACATTTGTGAAATAGAAACAAGAAATGCAATGGCAAAAATGAAAAAGAAAAAAAAGATAATCCAAATGAACAGATAAATTTGAAAACAGACCAAATAGAAGTTTTAGAAATAAAAATAAATTTATACATAATTCTTGCTGAAATAAAAAACTCAATGAGAACAAACAAATTAGACTGGCCTAAAGTGAGCTGGAATGTATATCTAAAATGGTAAACTAGAAACTACATCTAAAACATTACCCAAGAGGCAGCACAGAAAGGTAAAGATTTATAAAAATATAAAAGGGAATTCAGAAGATAAGGAAGAAAGAGTGAAATTATCCAATGTATACCCACTTGAAGGCCTAGACGTAAAAACTAGAGCAAATGATACAGATCTAATCTTTGAATATATAATAGCTGAGAATTGTTCAAACATGGTAAAGAACATAAGTCCACATATACGGAGGCATTATGTGAACAAAACAGGATAGATAACAAGAAATCCATACATAGACATGCTGTAGTGAAATTGTAGAACGTAAGAGAAAATGAGATGATAGTAAAAAAGAAGATAGAGGAAAATGTCTGATTAACTACAAAAGAATGACAACATATGGAATTCTCAATAACAAAAAATGAGAGCCAGAAGAAGGTATCTTTGAAGGACTGAGAAGAAATAATTGACAACCTAAAATTGAATACTAACTAAAAATATCTTTCAAGAACATGAGTAAAATAAATTCATTTTCAAAAAAATTTAAAAGTGGGGCGCCTGGGTGGCTCAGTTTTTAAACATCTGCATTCGGTTCAGGTCATGATCCCGGAGTCCTGGGACCAAGCCCCGCATCGGGCTCCCTGCTCTGCGGGAAGCCTGCTTCTCCCTCTCCCACTCCCCCTGCTTGTGTTCCCTCTCTCACTGTGTCTCTGTCAAAAAAAAAAGTCTTAAAAAAAATTTGAAAGAATTTACTACCAACAGATGAATGTTAAATTTACTTCTAAAGGGTATACTTCAGAAAGATACAAAAGTATCCATCTTGGGATGAGAAATCCATGCTTATTCACTGGTAAGTAGCTAATTAAGCTATAATAGTGGTCCTTGGGAAAGATCTTAGGCAACTTGGTAGGCAACACTTGGAACTTAGAGTACATTGGCTTCTCCTTTCAGTTTTATTTCAGGTATTCCAACTCTGCATTTAAGACTAGCTAATGAAGACCATCTATGTAAAACCCACAGCAGACATCATCCTCAATGGTTAAAAACTGAGAGCTTTCCCTCTGAGGTCAGAAACAACACAAGGATGTCCACTCTTGCCACCTTTATTCTACATAGTATTGGAAGTCCTGGCCACAACAATCAGACAAGAAAAAGAAGTAAGAGGCATCCATATTGGTAAAGAAGAAGTTAAAATGTCACTTTTTGCAGATGACATGACACTATACATATAAAATGCTAAAGATTCCACCAAAAAACTACTAGCAGTAATAAACAAATTCAGTAAAGTGTCAGGATACAAAATGAATACCCAGAAATTGGTAGCATTTCTATACACTAACAATGAAATCACAGAAAGAGAAATTAAAAAAAACAAAACACCATTTACAATTGTACCAAAAAGAATAAAATACTGAGGAATAAACTTAACCAAAGAGGTGAAAGACCTGTACTCTAGAAACTATGAAACACTGATGAAAGAAATTGAAGATGACACAAACGAATGGAAAGATACTCCATGCTTATGAATTAGAAGAATTAATATTGTCAAAATGTCTATATTACCCAAAGCAATCTAAAGATTCAATGCAATCCTTATCAAAATACCATTAACATTTTTTGCAAAACTAGAATAAATAATACTATAACTTGTATGGAACCACAGAAAAATGCCAAACAGCCAAAGCAATCCAGAGAAAGAAGAACAAAGCTGGAGGTATCACAATCCCAGATATCAAGATAAACTACAAAGCTGTGGTAATCAGAACAGTATGGCACTGACACAAAAAGAGACACATAGATCAATAGGACAGGATAGAAACCCCAGAAATAAATCCACATATTTATGGTCAGTTAACCTAGACAAAAGCGGCAAAAATATCGAAATGGGAAAAGATAGTCTTTTCAATAAATGGTGCTGGGAAAACTGGACAGATACATATAAAAGAATGAAGCTAGACTACTTCCTAACACCATACACAGAAATAAACCCAAAATGGATTAAAGACCCAAACATGAGACCTGTAAACCATAAGAATCCTAAAAAGAGAACACAGGCAGTAATTTCTCTGATATCACCCAAAGCAACATTTTTCTAGATATGTTTCCTAAGGCAAGGGAAACAAAAGCAAAAATAGACTATTGAGACTACATCAAAGTAAAAAGCTTTTGCCAAAGAAGAAAACCATTGAGAAAAGGATAACCTACTGCATGGGAGAACATATTTGCAAATGATATATCTGATAAAGGGTTAATATCCAAAATATATAAAGAACTTGTACAACTCAACACCAAAAAAACAATCCAATTAGAAAATAGGAGACATACAGATTTCCAACAGATACATCAAATGATGCTCAACATCACTAATCATCAGGGAAATGGAAATGGAAACCACAATTAGATGTTACCTCATGCCTATTAGAATGGCTAAAATCAAGAAGACAAGAAAAGAGTAGTGGTGAGGAGAAAAAGGAATCCTCATGCACTGCTGGAATGTAATTTGGTACAACCATTGTGGAAAACAGTATGGATGTTCCTCAAAAGATTAAAAATAGAAATACCATGTGATCTAAAAATTCCACTACTGGGTATTTACCCAGGGAAGTTGAAAACACTAATTTGAAAAGATATATGCACCTCTATGTTTATTGTAGCATTATTTATAATAGCCAGGACATGGAAAGAACCTAAGTGTCCATCAGTAGACAAACAAAGAAAATGTGGTATATATACACAATGGAATATTACACAGCCATAAAAAAGGATGAGATCCTGCCATTTGAGACAACATGGATGGACCTCCAGGGTATTATGGTAGATGAAAGAAGTTAGACTGAGAAAGACAAGTACCGTATGATTCCACTCATAAATGGGACCTAACAAATGAGTAAACAAAGAAAAAGAATCAGAGCTATAAATACAGAGAACTGATGGTTGCTAGAGGGGAGCAGGGTGACGGGTTGGGCAAAATGGATGAAAGGGAGAGGGAAATACAGGTCTCCAGTTATGAAGTAAGTCATGAGAATAAAGAGTAGAGTATAAGGAATACAGTCAGTGATATCGTAATAGCAATGTAGTTGGACAGATGGTAGCTACACTTGTGGTGAACACAGCATAATGTATAAACTTGTCAAGTCACTAAGTTGTACATCTGAAACTAATGTAACATTGTGTGTCAACTGTACTGAAATTTTTAAATAAATGAATAAATAGAAAAAATGAAAGACTAGGCTAACAATAGGAAATATCACAGGTGTCCCACTGAGGATGGTAGGGAGTGAATTTGGAAATGTTAAGAAAGACTTTAGGAATTAGGGTTCCTCCAAATTCTTCAGTACCTCCTAAATAACCTATTTCAATAAGCATAATTCCATTTTTTTTGCCTTTTTTATTTGATTGATTTAAGCATAATCCAGTTTCTCCAGAAAAAAAGACATTAAGCTCTTTTTTTCAAAATCTGAGACCACTGAACTCCAAGTATAGAAATTAAGCCTGCATTGGGAAATTTCAGTAGATGAGTTACCTCTAGAGATAGTAGGTTGAAAAGAGTGTCAAAATGAAGGAAAATATTGTTACCTCACATGTTTAAAATTTCTTCAGAATATTTTAAATGTGGAATGCCACACTACAGCATAAACAAAATAATTGTATTTCATATAAATACTATGGAAACCAGAGATCTGGTTGTTGAACCCCCAGTGGTGCCCAATTTTCTGCCAGAAGAGAAGTAAAGGATCATTTTCAGGAATATGGCTGGCAAAATGAAATAATCTTCTGAGTAGAATATAGTGAGATCAATCTCTTCAAACTGAAGAAAAAAAATATATACACACAAATGTATATAATGGTTATTTTCCTCCTGATTAGATATTTTCCTTTAAGAATACTGAAAACATTTCTTTTTTTTTTTTTAAAGATTTTATTTATTTATTTGAAGAGAGAGACACAGCGAGAGAGGGAACACAAGCAGGGGGAGTGGGAGAGGGAGATGCAGGCTTCCCGTGGAGCAGGGAGCCCGATGTGGGGCTCGATCCCAGGACCCTGGGATAATGACCTGAGCCGAAGGCAGACGCTTAACGACTGAGCCACCCAGGCGCCCCAAAACATTTCTGTTCTCCTTATTATCTTGCTCCTAAAACTGAGCATGACTTGATTTGATTAGATGAGCTCAACATGCATTTCTATTGGTCAGTTTGGCTTACTGATGATGGATTATTTTAATTCTCCCCAAATAAAACCAAAAGATACTGATAGTTGATTTCCTATAAGTAAAGGACCTCGGTGGCTCAGTCAGTGTAGTGTCCAACCCTTGATTTCAGGTCAGGTCATGATCTCAGGGGCATGAGATGGAGCCTGCTTGCCCATCTCCCTCTGCTCTTCCCACCCCCCCCCCACCTGTCTCTCTCTCTCTCTTCCTCTTTCTCTCTCTCTCTCTTCCTCTTTCTCTCTCTCTCTCTCAAATATAAACAAACAAACAAACAAGGAAGTAAAGGAAGTGACTGAGGCTGCTCAGATATGATAGACTCATAAACCACTATGAAAGTGAATATCTCATTTTCTCTAAAACATAGTTGAAGCATCTATGGAGACAGTGAGGTAAGGTAATAAAAAAAAAAATCTTAAAATTATCTTCAGAGCAATCACCAAAGGAGTAAAAATTTAATGTTATTCAAGAAATGATTTTTTTTTTTTAAAGATTTTATTTATTTTTTAGAGAGTGAGCGAGAGAGAAACAGCATGAGAGGGGAGAGGGTCAGAGGGAGAAGCAGGCTCCCCGCCGAGCGGAGAGCCCGATGTGGGACTCGATCCCAGGACCCTGGGATCATGACCTGAGCCGAAGGCAGACGCTTAACCAACTGAGCCACCCAGGCGCCCCAAGAAATGATTTTTATTCAAGAAAATCAATTACACTGATGTTAGATTGCTTTAAAGTAGTTTGGTTCCCTAAAATATAACAACTAAAGTAAAAATATCCTACTTGCAATATTTTAGATTTATTATTTGATAATGAACATGTGCTTAACTATGTGAAAAGCAGTGCAAGTTTGCAAACTATAAAGGTCAAGTAAAATCATTAAGATTGTGGCAAAATATTTTTGAAGGTCACGTCATATGACAAGAAATCATGATTTTATTCAGCAACCGTATAATGATTATCTTTTGAAGGGACAGAAAAAATGAAGCATCAAGTCCTTGACTTCAGCAAGCAAGAAAAGACATGCTGATAGCATTAAGAAATAATAATAGATCAAGTGGCATAAAGGAAGTACAGGGAGTCTAGATGAGTTTGAGTGATGTTGTGTTAGGACAGGTCTTTATCATAATTATCTCTTGAACATAAAAGTGAATAATTTGTGATAGCATATGACAAGAAACTTGAATGAAGTCAAAGAGGAAGAAAAGAAAATGTATGGATCTAGGAAAGCATAGACTATGTTCTGTGATCTTGCAATAGTCTACTTAGGTAGAGGTCCATGTGGTGAGAAGTTGTAAATAATTACGCTAGAAATGCAGGTTAGAACCAGATCATCCACTAAAAAAGAGCAAACAAGAAGTACAACAGAGAAATAAGAAAAAAAATGAATAAATATATAATATGAAGTTAGGTAGTTATAACTACTACAAAGAAAAATAAAGCAGGGTCAGGGGATAAAGAGAGAAGATGGATGCTATTTTAGGTTGAACAAGAAGAGATATTTGAGCAGAGATCTAAATGGTCTGAGGCAATGAGTTATCCAGATAGAAGCTTAAGAGATTTTCAGGCATAAAGAAGAGTAGGCAAAGAGGCAGAAACAGACTTGGTGAACTCAAATAAAAACAAGGACTCTAGAGTGGGGGAAGAACAGGGAACAAAGGCCAAGCAGTCAAACATGAATTCAGAGAAATAGGCAGGGACAAGATCCTGTATGCCATGGGAGTGACTTTGGGTGAAGCGTGAAGGAAAACCACCTGAAGGTTTACAGCAGAAATGACTTGATATGATTAGTGATTTAAAAGGATTTCCAGGGGCACCTGGGTGGCTCAGTCAGTTAAGCTTTAGCGTCAGACTCGTGGTTTCCGCTCAGGTCATGATCTCCTGGGTCCTGAGATCAAGACCCGCAAAGAGCCCCCGGTGGAGTGCAGTGCTCAGTGGGGAGTCAGCTTGGGATTTTTCTCTCTGCTCCTCCCATACTCCCCACCCCCCTCTCTCTCTCAAATGAATGGAGAGGAGTGGGAATGGTGAGAAGTGATTGGTTCCTGGATCCATTTTTAAAGGTGAAGCCCTCAAAATTTGTTGTTGTGTAGGCTACGGATAAGGAGAGAAAGATGATGCAAGGATTCTTTTCAAGGATTTTGACTTGAGCCCAAAGGCAGATAGTAAGGCTATTCAGTGAAATATGAGAAAATTGTGATAGGAACAAATTTAGTAAGTGGAGAATGGGGGGGTAGGAATCAATAATCCACTTCTGAATGTGCTAAACTTGAGATGCTAGACATCCCATGGAGAGCTTAAATATTCATATGGATATGTGTCTACAGTTAAAAAAAAATATATTAGGGCTAGAAACAAAACTTGATGGTTATCAGCCCATAGATGCAAATAGAAGCCATAGAACTCAAAGTTTCATGTAGGGCATGAAAGTAGAAGAAGAAAAGAAAAAGGTGTGAATCTAAGCTCTCGGGTATTCTGATATGTAGAGATAAAAAAGAGGAGAAGGATATAGCAAGCCAAACAGGTTAAGTGGAGGCCAGTGAAGAGTGTATATTTCTTTTAGTTTGAGACTAAAGATAAAATAGTAAAAATAAATAAGCAAATCACATAATGAGAGGGACTAGTGTTAATGAATGTCACCAAAATTAAAATAGATATTTTGTATAAAGCGACTTCAGTTTTTAGCTTTACCTTCACAGATAGCAATTTGTTAAATTCTTACAGAGACTGATACTTTTACAAAACTGAAATTGAAGAATGACCCAAGTAATTTTGTGAAAGAATAAAATATATATGAAAATCTGTACTGCTGGGTAATATTGCTGTTTTTATACAAAGAGGTAGATAAATTAATAGGAGCAATAATTTTTATAAAAGCACTTTTAAAACCAAATCAAATCCAAAAATCTTAGAGATTCCCATATTATTTAACAAAACATTGCAAACATTCACGTTAATTAAGTGCATCCCTAGAAAAGTATTCCAGGTCCAGACTTAACCAGAACCGGTAATAAAACTCAATTTTCTTAGAAGTTAGAGTTGGACTTATCGTGAAATAAAAGAGTAAAGGGGTGCCTGGGTGGCTCAGTTGGTTAAGCCTCTGCCTGTGGCTCAGGTCATGATCGTGGGGTCCTGGGATTGAGCCCATAGTCAGGCTCCCTGCTCAGCAGGGAGTCTGCTTCTCCCTCTCCCTCTGACCCTAGCCCCTGCTCGTGCTCTCGCTCGCTCTCTCTCAGATGAATAAATAAAAAAATCTTAAAAAAATAAAAGAAATAAAAGAGTAAAGTAAAAATACATATTAGGTATAACAAGTCAGAGCTTAAGTGAGTAGGAGAACAAAAACAATGAAAGCATTTACATAAAGGAAATGTTTGTTTCCTTTCTTGGAATAAATCAATTGTAGCTTCCTAAACAAACCAAGGAGATAATCAGTAGTGTCTGAAACAAAGCGTTCAGTATACTTAGCTGCTTTTAGTGTCCATTCATGGGAACATAAAGGAACAATTAAGAAAGCTTCTTCTCGCCACTCACTTCCTTTGATCTATAGAAGATTTGCACAAATACATCTACTTATTTATATTTCCCAACTTAGACACTAACAGTTCAGGCAAAAGGGGACAGGGACCTCCTCAGCAGCTGCTAACAACACTCTTTTTCTCTAAACCAGAAGGGGAAGTCTGGGAAATGCACCAGAGCTCCCTACCCTTCTACTGCAATTTATAACACATGCCCATATGTCTTTACGAGAAATCATGGTTACCTAACAACGGGCAAGGCATCAGCATAATTTTCCAGAGCCTTACTACTTGGGCTACTCCCTGTGAAATATGCAGCTTAAAAGAGGTAGGATACCAAATGGCAGAGACTTGTAGGTTCTCAGAATTTTAAACAACTGAAATTACATAGAATATGGCTTACATTCTAGTAAATTAAGAACCTATCCATAAAAATCTAGTCAAATACTCTTATCCTAGAAATTTAAAACTCATTGCCTGTACATTTAGATATATTGTATTCTTATAGAATACCAATATTGTTTTCATGTTCTCCATAGGCATTGCTTCAGGTAATATGGGCACTCAAGGTGAATTCAAGATACCAGCGTGGTCATAGTACTGTAATTCCCATGGCTGAAGTTATGTGAATGAAAATGTTTCGGGTCTCACTGATGCTTTAATTTTATCATTTAGACTGCGTTGAATCCCAACCCTTCTCCTGCCCCATAGCACAAATAGCTCAAGCAACACTGGTGAACTAGTGATACCTACACAAAAAAACATGCCTTTTTCAGTCCCTAATTGTGTAACAGGTGATTTCGGCGGCTGATGGCGAGAGCACTGCCACAAAGGACGCCTGGCTAAGGACCAAGTTTTTGATAGATGGTTGATGGAGTACAGTTACATCTGGTTCATAACAGCTGGAGGGATTCTTTAACTTGAGCCCTCACGGTGCAGCGGTGATTAAGAGTGCACAGCCTCTGGAGACCAACTGCTTGGTTCAAATCAAGCTCCACGGCTTTTAGGCTGTATGAGGAATGCCTAGATAACAGGGGACTTTCGATGGCTGAATGAATTGCTGTAAAGCTGAGAAAGCATTGCTTAGAAAATAACAATGATGCAACAAATGTTAATTATTTGAGAACAAACCAAAACGGTACTATCATGTAAGTTGACTAAAGAATTAACTTTAGTGCAGGCGTAACACTTTTAATTTATGTAAAGCCCACTTCATCTTTGCTTAAATCTCAACTCTTGCTAACTCTAAATTTGCTGTTGTTTAAGTCAGCCTCTCTGTTGGTTCCATCCTTGCCTTCAC
This sequence comes from Neomonachus schauinslandi, assembly GCF_002201575.2. NCBI lineage: Eukaryota > Metazoa > Chordata > Mammalia > Carnivora > Phocidae > Neomonachus > Neomonachus schauinslandi. The sequence goes on from NC_058405.1 coordinate 147,551,724, forward strand.
ATGGTAATTATTTCTGCTTATGGCTATTTCCCTAGAGGTGTGCTGGCAACAGGGGGCACTCCCACATCCTCTGAATTCACTTGTTTAAGGTTGTCAATTTGAACCTCTGCCCTTAATAAGTTTCTGTTTCTGATAAGTTTTGTTTTGTTTTGCTTGTATATCTAGCCATGCTTTCCCACATGAATGAATGAGAAACTTCTAGGTTTAAGCAACAGACCATGGTTCTTCTTTTTACCTTTTACTTGGATCTTATAGGACACTGTGAATTTGTACTAGATTTCATTTCCCTCTAGGGCAAGGCTTATCTATGCTCCCTTCCTTTTCTGCTCTTTGCATATACTTCTTAAGGAAGTGTTTGCCTCCACAAACAGTTTGCAGGGCTTACAATTGAATGAGGACAACTTTCATGGTAGGGAACCTTTAGAATGACACCCCAGTGATTTGTTGCCCCCTGCTACTCACGGCTTTATATAATCCTTTTCTGTGGAGTGAGGGCTGAATTTAGTGACTCACTTCTAGTGAATAGAACATGGTAAAAGGGATGGCACTTTTTAAGATTTTATTTATTTGAGAGAGAGAGAGCACGCAAGAGTCAGGGTAGAGGCAGAGGGAGAAGCCGACTCCTGTCTACCGTGACCAACCTTTCTCACACTCTCTTGATGTCTTGTTCTCTCTAGACCCTCACTCGGGGAGAAACAGGCTGCCGTGTTGTAAACGGTCCTGTAAAGAGGCCCAAGTAGCAAGGAACTATTGTCTTCATCCAAGAGCCAGGAGGATTTGAAGCCTGTTCATAATGATGTGAGTAAACTCAGAAAGGTATAGATGACTGCGGTCCCAACTGATGCCTTGACTACATTCTTTTTTTTTAATTTAATTTTATTATATTATGTTAATCACCATACATTATATCATTAGTTTTTGATGTAGTGTTCCCTGATTCATTGTCTGTGTATAATACCCCGTGTTCCATGCAGTACGTGCTCTCTTTAATACCCATCAGCAGGCTAACCCATCCCCCCAACCCCCTCCCCTCTAGAACCCTCAGTTTGTTTCTCAGAGTCCATAGTCTCTCATGGTTCATCTCCCCCTCCAATTTCCACCCCCAAGTCATTTTTCCCTTCCTACTATTTTTTTTTTTAACATATAATGTATTATCCGTTTCAGAGATACAGGTCTGTGATTCATCAGTCTTACACAATTCACAGCACTCACCATAGCATATACCCTCCCCAATGTCTATCACCCAGCCACCCCATCCCTCCCACCCCCCACCACTCCAGCAACCCTCAGTTTGTTTCCTGAGATTAAGAAGCCTTCACTACATTCTTATGAGAATTTCTGACTCAGCTAAAATAAAACCTACTCCAGTCCACTAATTTAACTAGATAAAATGGGCTTGATTATAAGTGTGAAAAATTGGAGGATAGGTTATGGAAATAAGTGGAAGCTCCTTCTCCAGCCAGTTGCTGATGTGTAGAAACACTGGCCCAGTGCTGCCGGTTCTTTTGACTTTCTCAAGAAAAGTCAGATAGACTTAGTTTAATTTTTTCTGTGAAACTTTTAAATGTTGACAACCAGTGATATGTCCTAAAAGACCCTATAGTCTCACCACAACATGAGTGGGGACCACATGCCAGCCAGTTTTCAGCCCCTATCTAAATGAACATTACTCTCTGAGCTTATTTAACCATTTTATTCAATTTTGTTTTAGTTTCACTTTTTTTTTTCTTTTAAATTTTACTTTCCAGGCAAGTTTTTAGCTCTCCTGGGGTAAGCATGGAAAGGGAAAAGCCTAATTGCTTAAGAGGACAACTACACTGAGATAAACTTGATAGTGACATAAATAAAAAGAAACCCAAAGGAAAAGGGAAACTCAAGAAGAGAGTTATAGCATTCATCCATCCCTGTACCAGAAGATTCTACTTTTAAATGTCAGCCTATGAAGTCTTGGGTTTTAAATTGTGAAGAAAAGCTGGATGTTTCAACAATTGGCATTGAGATGTCACTTTCATTGAGGACATGTTCCTGGGCTCAGAGTTTTATTTTTTTAATTTTATTGCCATTTTTTAAATATTTTCTGGAAAATATGCTGGCCTGTCACACTGTCACACTGGTCAGTTAAGAGTTATGGACAGTATTGTATTTATTTTGTCTTACATCCTTTGAGTATTTTTTAAACGTTGGAACACAATGATTTTTCTGTTTTCTCTTAGCTTTCTCAGCTATTCTTTCCTACCCAAATCTAATCATGTCCTTGTCTGGTCATTTTCTTTTTCCTGCTCAAAAATATTTTTACTTTCAAACAGGGCCAAAAATAAAATAGTCATGAAATTGTCAGTATAATTTAAACTACTGCTGCCTCAAAAAAAAAGACAATTTCAATATTTAAAATATTTTTAATTTTTTTCTAACTCACTACTTTAATTATCATAATATGGGCAGCATACGGGTTATTTATAAAACAAAAAAACTTATTACTACCATTTTCCAAATTATCAATTATATGAGGAAACAGATTATCTTTACCTTATTTTTTTTTAAAGGCGCTAATAGTGAAAATATGCCTATGAAAACAAACCTCTGCCAGCATTTCCTAGTTTGATAGTGAGGAATGAGATTGGACATTATATTTAAAACTTTCTGAGCTTTCAGTCAGTCATAAGTGTTCAACCATATATTAAGAGAAAGAGTCCATAGATATGACTCTTTTCTGTAGAATAAATATAAAGAAAAATTATATTTCTCATGCAAGCATACAGAATTTCAAGAACTAAATATTACCTCATTCTAGTTTATTCATGCCTTAGCAAAATAACTTCAGGACAAATATTTTGTCATCTTATCTGCAATATTTTATCTCCAAATCGGTTGTGACTCTCCAAGTTCTTCTTTTTATTTACTTACTATTTCAATAGCATGGCCTAGGTTATAATACTTTCCTAGGGAATTTATATTTTCAGCAAATGGGTTAGGCAAAAAATAAGAAGAAATACAGTGCCTTTTAATTGCAGTAAAGCCAGCTGAAATAAAATTTCAATTTAATCAACATTTTAATACTTTTTATAGACATGACTATGCAGAATATAAGTATCAGTCCCTGTTATATCAGCAGGTTAGAAATTACATTGTAATAGCATTATATTCTTTCTAAGAGAAGCTATATTTACATGACACCAAAATAACTGAGGGAAGGAAAATTGGGGGTTGGTCATCTGTGTTTGGATTCTTTGTGTGTTATGTGTTAGTGTCCTTTTGTTCTTCCAGAAGTTCTATGTATCATAGAGCTATAAATTAGAGCATTGATAGCTCCTGTTCAGTAATGGGATAATATCAATTAAACGCAACTACTTGATGGTCTTGGTCATAGAACAAGAAGTAGGTGTGGTGATTAGTCCTAGGATTTATCCTGGGATAAATTTGTTTAATATTTTAAAATAATTATAAAGTTAAAAGAGGAGGTACCCAATAAAACAATTAAATACAAGAGCTGTGAAGAAGAGGGATAATTACTGTATTTTAAATTGTGATTTTAATAGATTTCCACTACTGGAAGAAGTGGTCAGATTTTTTAAAATAGAGTAAAGTTAAAATAACTGCGAATGCACTGAAGCTTTGGGGATGCAGTCTCAGATACATCCCATTTAGTGCTTTTGACCTTCCTACGGGCATATGATTATATTGATATTTTAGTGATAGGAAACTGAGCCCTAGGTCAATTAATAAGTGGATGATGCAAAATTCTAAATTAGTTTCTTTCACCCAGGGCTGTGTGTGCTTTACCTCACATGTGAGAAGGGAAACAATACAAAATTAAATGGTAGTATCAGACAGAATATGACAACATACCCACCCCCAAAAAAGTGCTAAATAGTGTGAGGAAATCGTTAACTTTACGAGTCAACTTTACTAAGCTCAGGGATGTCCAGATAGCTGGTAAAGCATTATTTCTGGGTGTGTCTGTGAGGTTATTTCTGGAAGAGATTAGCATTTGAATTAGGAGAACCAGTAAAGATCTTCCTCACCAAAGCAGATGGGCATCATCCAACACTTTAAAGGTCTGAATAAAACAAAGGTAGAGGAAAAGTGAATTTGCTCTTTACTTGAGTTGGGACATCCATGTTCTCCTGCTCTTGACATCAGTGCTCCTGCTTCTCAGGCCTTTGGACGTTGACTAAATTACATTAGGAGCTTTCCTGATTCTCCAGCTTGTAGATGGCAGATCATGGGAACTCTCCACCTCCATAATCATATGAGCCAATTCCCCTGACATCTCACTCCCTCTCTCTTTCTCTCTCCCAATCTCCTATTGATTCTGTTTCTCTGGAGAACCCTGACTAATATATATATGAGTAATAAATATTCTATATAAATATTGAGTATCTGGTATAAACTGCTTAGGCTAGTTCCCCCTGGAAAATAAGCCCAAAACTTAAATCAATGACCTTTCATGTAAAGAAACAAGAAAAATAGAAAAATTGAGTAAATAAAGCCCAAATAAGTACATAAGAATAAAATCAATGAAGTAGAAAACAGAAATCAATAGAGAACATCAATGAAATCGTGGTCTGGTTCTTTTAGAAGATAAAATGATAAACCTCTAACCAAACATCAGGAAAAAAAGACAGAAGAAATAAATTACCAATGTAAGGTGTGAAAGAGGGGATGCCACTACAGATGTGTAAGATATTAAAATGGTAATAATGAATATTATATACAATGCTATGTCAATAAACTTGAAACTTAGGTGAAATAAACAAATGTCTTGAAAGACACAAACTACCAAAGCTGATTCAAAAAAAGACTTAGATAATCTGAATAGTTTTATATATATATATTTTTTAATTTTATTTATTTTTGACAGAGAGAGTGTGTACAAGCAGGGGGAAGTGGCAGGCAGAGGGAGAGGGAGAGGCAGACTTCCCACTGAGCAGGGAGCCCGCTGTGGGTTTTGATCCCAGGACCCTGGGATCATAGCCTGAGCCAAAGGCAGATGCTTAACCATCTGAGCCACCCAAGTGCCCCAGTTTTATATTTCTTTTAAAAATTGAATTTGTAACTAGAAACATTTACACAAAGGCCATGTTGGGCCCAGATGGCTTTATGGGGAAATTGAATGATTTATTTAACAGAGAAATAATACCAAAACCAGAAAATAGAAAAGTAGGAACTACTTTCCAACTTATAATATGAGGCTAGCACTGATTTACTCTAATACCAGCAGAGAAAATAAAATATCCCTCATAAACATAGATGGGAAGATCTTTTAACAATTTAGCAAATCAAATCCAACAATATCTAAAAGCGGTAATACTGGGGCGCCTGGGTGGCTCAGTCGTTAAGCATCTGCCTTTGGCTCAGGTCATGATCCCGGGGTCCTGGGATCGAGCCCCGCATCGGGCTCCCTGCTCCGCGGGGGGCCTGCTTCTCCCTCTCCCTCTCCTGCTGCTTGTGTTCTCTCTCTCGCTGTGTCTCTTTCTGTCAAATAAATAAAAAAAAATCTTTAAAAAAAAAATTTAATAAATAAATAAATAAATAAAATAAAAGTGATAATACATCATGACCAAGTGAGGTTTAACCAAGTAATACAAGTTCAGTTTAATATTAGAAAATCTATCAGTGTAGTTCATCACATTAATAAACTAAAACAGACAAGCCAAATGGACATCTCAATAAATGCTGAAAAAACATTTAACAAAATCCAACAATCCTGATGAAAAACAATCTTAAAGTTAACTGGTAATTGAAGAAAACATTCTTATCTGATTTTTTAAAAATCTGTGAAACTATTAGTTAACATTATACCTAATGGTAAAAGATAAAGGCCTTCTGTGGGGGAATGGGTAAAATTGTCAATGGGGATTAAGGAGAGTACTTGTGATGAGCACTGGGTACTGTATGGAATTGCTGATCCATCATGTTGTACATCTGAAACTAACACAACACTGTATGTTAACTATACTCAATTAAAAAAAAAAAAGATGAATGTCTTCCCCTAATATCAAGAACAAAGTAAAGATGTCACCTCTCATATCTTTTATTCAACAATGTATTGAAGGTTCTAATCAGTGTAGTTAGGGCAAGGAAAAGGAATAAAATCATGCTAGTGGGAAAGAAAGAAAAAACAATGTCTTTATTCCCAAATGACATGGTCATCTATGTAGAAAATTCTATGGAATCTACAAAAAGAAAAAGCCACTAGAACTAAATAACATGTGGTAGCCAATTTGTAGGATACAATATCAATATATAAAAATCAGACATATAGGGGCGCTTGGGTGGCTCAGTCAGTTAAGCGTCTGCCTTTGGCTCATGTCATGATCCCAGGGTCCTGGGATCAAGTCCCACATCGGGCTCTCCCTCTACCTGCCGCTCCACCTGCTTGTGCTCTCTCTCTCTCTCGTGTCGAATAAATAAAATCTTAAAAAAAAAAGGCATATAGCTACACAACAGCAACTAAAATGAGATATAGCAATAAAAAACCTATTTATATAGCATCAAAAATATGAAATAATTAGGAATAAATCTAGCAAAAAAATGTGAGACTTACACATTTAACACTACATAACATTGCTGATAAAAATAAAAGATGACTTATATAAAGATCTACAGTGTTCGGGAATAAGTAGAATCAATAGAAAGTTAATCTTCCCCAAATTGATCTAGGATTTCAGTGCAACATCATCAAAATCCCAGCAGACTTTAAAAAATTGAAATTGAAAAACCGATTATAAAATTCAAATGGCAAAAAAAATCAAAACAAAAAACAGGACAAAAACAAAAAATCCCTAGAAGAACTAAAAGTACTTTGAAAAAGAAAAAAATAAAAAAGACTTACATGGCCTGACTTCAAGACATATTCTGTAGTTACTGTAATAAGGCAGTACGGTTTGGTTTGAGGATAGACAAATGGATGGAACAGAATTGAGTTCATAAATGTACTCATAGAACAAAATGTTTGTGACATTGATTTGACAAAGATTACTGAGATACAACACAAAAATTTTATGCATAAAGAAAAACATTGATGGAATTGACTTCAAAATTACAAACTTCTGTTCTTTGAAAGTCATTCCTAATAAATTGAAAATACAAGTGACAAATTCAGAGAAAGTATTTGAAAATCTGGTTCTGATAAAGAACTTACATCCACAATATATAAAGAACTTCCACAACACAACAGTAAGGGGGGAGGGGGTGGTAGGGAATTACTTAATTTTTTAAATGTGTGAAACATCTAAATATATATCTTACCAAAGAAGATATATGGATGGCAAATAAGCACATGAAAAGATGCTAAATATCATTCATTATACATTAGGTACATGCAAAACAAAAAGCACAAAGAGCCACTACTCACCTGTATCTAAACTTTAAAAGACTGATCATTCCTACTGTTGTCAAGGATGTATATAACTAGAATTCTCAAACCATGTTGATGGGGATGTAAAATAGTACAACTACTTTATGTCGTTTTCCCTCTTTTTAGTGCTTTCTATTGTAATTGGGCATTTTATATGATTCCATTTTATCCTCTTTCTTTCTTTTGGGGTTAATGTGGAGCATGAAATCAGCCATAATACCTGACTTGCTAAAATGTAACACAGAGGCCGCTGGGGGCAGGGAAGGTTTCCGAGAAGGACATAGGCCTTTGGAATGCCGAGGCCTGCGTGACCATGACCCCTCTGCCATAGGAATGCCACAGGGAGTTGCCTTTCCCAAAGCTTTCTTAGCCCAAACAACCGCCTTGTGATCTAAGAGCTGTATGCATTGTCCCTCTAGGCTATGTTTAGCAGGACTGGTAGAACACACAGATTAGCATATCGTATCTTTCCAGTAAACAGATCCTCCTAGTTCCAGTAAGACCCCTTGTTACACATCACATGCTTGAGAAACAGTGATAAAGATGTGTGATTATCCCGAAGGACCAATAAAGGCGGGAGCAAAGAAGGGCAAACGGTCTTCCGTCTCTGAGCACTGACCCCCTTGCCTTCTCCTCTCTTTCACAGCAAAGTGTGGAGTAATCTTTCATCGTCAGTCAGTACGGGGATTGCTGGCCATTCCCGGCATAATCCTTTTAATAAATACTTTTTGTAGTTGCCCTATGGTTTATGTATTTTTAAATGGTTTGAGTCCACCTTCAAATAATGCTATACCACTTACTGTGTAGTCGAGGAACTTTATACCAGTATTTTTAGTCCTCCTTCTCATCCCTGTGACGTTTCTGTCTTGCATTTCGCTTATCCTTTTTATTATTTTTTTATTATACTTTGGTTCAGATGTTCTAAATATGGAGAGATGCGACTTCAGATTAGACCTAATTTATTAGATAAAGGGATTAGATTGATGTAATAAATATGTAATAAATCAAGACCTAAAAAGTATTATTTTATTATTATCCTTATAATTACTACTATAATTATCCAATAAATTGTGACTGTTACTGCTTCTAACAAACAGCTGTCTTTTCTTTTTTAAGTGTTTATTTAAATTCTAGTTAGTTAGGGGTGTCTGGGTGGCTCAGTCAGTTACATGTCCAACTGTTGGTTTTGGCTCAGTTTATGATCTCAGGGTCATGAGCTCGAGCCCTGTATTGGGCTCCATGCCCAGCGGGGAGTTTGCTTGAGATTCTCTCTCCCTCTTCCTCTGCCTCTCCTGCTCATGCTCTCTCTCTCTCAAATAAATAAAATAAATATTTTATTAAAATTCTAGTTAGTTAACATATAGTGTAATATTGGTTTCAGGAGTATAGTTTAGTGATTCATCACTTACATATAACACCCAGTGCTCATCACAAGTGCCCTTCTTAATACCCATCACCCATCTAGCCCATCCCCCACTCACCTCCCCTCCAGTAATCCTCAGTTTGTTCTCTGTAGTTAAGAGTCTCTTACCGTCTATTTTTGTGTGTGGTGTAAGGAAATGGACTCTGAAAAACAAACTGAGGGTTCTAGAGGGGAGGGGGGTGGGAGGATGGGTTAGCCTGGTGATGGGTATTGAGGGCACATTCTGCATGGAGCACTGGGTGTTATGCACAAACAATGAATCATGGAACACTACATCTAAAACTAATGATGTAATGTATGGGGATTAACATAAGAATAAAAAAAAAAGAGTCTCTTATCGTTTGCTTCCCTCTCTCTCTCTTTTTTTTCCATTCCCCTAAGGTTCATCAGACAGCTGGCTTTTAGATCAATAAAGATTGAGAAAAAAATTAACAATTTTATTTTATCTTTATTTATCCATTTTCTGATGCTCTCCCTTTCTTTATGTAGATCCAGGTGTGTGACCTGTGTTACTTTTTTTTTTTTCTGCCTAAAGAACTTCTTTTAACATTTCTTTCAGGGAAGATCTGCTGGTGATACATTTCCTCAGTCTTTGTGTGTCTGGGAAAATATTTCTCTTCACTTTTTTTTTTGGTAAAGATTTTATTTATTTATTTATTTATTTATTTATTTATTTATTTATTTGAGAGAGAGAGAAAGTGTGAGGGACAGAGGGAGCTGAGCAGGGAGCCCGACAGGGGGCCCAATCCTGGGACCCTTGGATCATGACCTGAGCTGAAGGCAGTTGCTTAACCCACTGAGCCACCCAGGTGCCCTTTCTCCTTCATTTTTGAAGGAAACTTTCATTGGACATAGAATTAATGTTGGCAAGGTTTTTTTCTTCTAACATTTTATAAAGATTTTACTCCACTCTCTTCTTGTGTGCTCCAATTTGGATGAGAAGTCTGGTGTAATTATTATTTTTGTTCTTCTATGGGTGAAATGCTTTTCTTTAAGACTTTTGCTGTGCCTTCAGTTTTTGCAGTTTGAATATAATATCCTTAACTGTGAGGGGTTTTTGTTTGGTATTTAACCTACCTGGTTTTCTTTGAACTTCCTAGATCTGTAGTTTGGTGTCTACCATTAATTTTAAAATTTTCTCAGCCACAAAAAAATAAATAAATAATAATAATAATAAAGTAAAATAAAATAAAATTTTCTCAGCCATTATTACTTTAAATATCTCTTCTTCTCCATTTGACATTCCAATTATGCATATATTATAACTTTTGAAATTACCCCACAGTTCTTAGATGCTCTAGGTTTTTTGTTTGTTTAATTTTTTCTTCTCTGTTTCAGTTTTGGAAGTTTCTATTGAGGTATCTTGAAGTTCATTAATTCTTTTCTCAGCTGTAGCAAGTCTACTGATAAGTATGTTCAAGGTATTCATTTCTTTTACTATGTTTTTTCATTTCCGTCATTTCCCTTTAATTTTTTTTTTTATGGTTTCCATCTCTTTGCTGTCATTATCCATCTGATCTTAAATGTTTTCGACTTTTTCCATTAGAGCCCTAATTATATTAAACATAGTTATTTTAAATTCCTTGTCTGATAATTCTAATGTATGTGCTATATCTGAATCTGGTTCTGATGATTGTTGTGACTCTTCAGACTTCACTTTAGTACACTTTTTTGACTTGCCTGGTATTTTTTGTTGCTGGTGTTGAAAGCTGGACATGTTGTATTGGGTGATAGGTAATGGAGTAAATAAGCCTTTAATGTTAATCTAGCTAGGAGATGTGTTGTGCTTAATATTTGTTGCAGGTATAGATAACTGAAGTTTTCAAATTCTTAAAGTGTGCTTGTTTTTGTCTTGGCTTTGACTTTAGGGTTTACCTTTGTGCTGTTCCTCAGAGAAAGTCTGTATCTTTCAGCTCTCTCCACTGTTATACTGAAAGCATTTTAAAGTGGTAATGAGAGGAGGGAGTGTTCTATAATCTCCTTTTTAAATTTCAATGTTTTAATAAGCCTATATCTCAGAGTAAAGTCTTTCTGAGAGTTTTTGTTCCTACTCTAGGGATATAGCTTTTATCCCCCTCTCTTTCCTATACCTCTGTTCCTGGTGCAGCATTCTTAATCTATTTCCTTGAAACCCTCTTCCCTATTCATTATCCCACCCCAGGTGGGACAGAAGGCTAAAGCAGGTTGAAGTGTGTGAAATTTTGTTCAGCCAGCTGGGATGAGCTTTAGTAGAATTTTGTGGTAAGCCTTCTGGTAACATCCTTCCCTCTAGAATGGAGGCCTTTGTTAAATAGAAGGATCTAGGAGGTTTTCACAATGGCTGTTCTTCCCCTCCCCTTTCCAGGGCCAGGATATTTGCCCCAATTCCTCACCATGAGAACACTGTGGGCTTCTGGACAGAAAGTTCATGAAAGTGCGGGGGATTCCTATGACTATAGCCCTCAAGATTTTCTCTTTCTCACAGTTGTCTGTACTCCGTTTCTAGCAATTTGTCAAAATTACTAGTTAAGTAAGTGGTTCTACCAAGGTATGGTATTGAGGATCTTCTGCCCCATGTAAACAAACCTTGGATAGTATATTTCTCTGAATTCATCTCTGTCTCTAAATTTCAGAGTGATGGCTTTCTCTGCAACTTCTGTTCTTTGGTGGATGGGTCCAAATATGGTTGTTTTTTTTTCCCCAGCATTTTCTTGTAAGAAAGGGAGGGACAACTTGCAAGCTCTTTACCTATCAGAGCTGAAAATGGAAGTGGTGCAATTGCTTTGGAAAACAGTTCAGCAGCTTTTTAAAAAGTTAAATATAGGGGCGCCTGGGTGGCTCAGATGGTTAAGCGTCTGCCTTCGGCTCAGGTCATGATCCCGGGGTCCTGGGATCGAGTCCCGCATCGGGCTCCCTGCTAGGTGGGGAGCCTGCTTCTCCCTCTGCCTCTGCCTCTCTCTCTCTCTGACTCTCATGAATAAATAAATAAAACATTTAAAAAAAAAAGTTAAATATAGATTTACCATATGATCTAGCCATTCCACTCCTAGGTATTTCTCCATGAGAAATTATAACATATGTCCATACAAAGACCTGTACAGAAATGTTCATAGTAGAACTGTTCATAATATCCAAAAACACAGAATCAATACAAATGTTCATCAGTTGGTGAATGGATATACAAGTTGTGGTATATCCAACCAATGGAATACTACTCAGCAATAAAAACAACCAACTCTTGATACATGTAATGGCATGGAGCAATCTCAAAATAGTTATGCTGAGGGAAACAAGTCAGACAAAACAAAACACCTATTGCGTAATTTCATTTTTATGAAGTTCTAGAGAATGCAGACTAATCCATATGACAGAAAGCAGATAATATCTACATATAAAAACCTCCCATTAGGTGGGAGGAATTACAAAGAGCACAACAAAACTTTCAGGGCTTATAGCTATGTTTCCGTGTTCACCGTAGTGGTAGTTTCATAGATGTACACATATGTTAAGACCTATCAACTTACACTTTAGCATACACATTTTATTTTTTGCCCTACCGCAGGACTGCTCCTAAAAAAAAGAAGCTAAAGTCCATAAATTCTGATACTTCTCACATCAGAGTGGAATCTTAAGTTTCCACTCCTAGATTATCAGTTAACCTTAGTTCATTGCTTCCAACCGAAAGAATGTGGGAGATTTGTACTTCCGTGTCTTTTAATGTTAGCTAAGAAAGGTTTGTGCCTGTCTTACCCATCTCATGATGTTCTTCCTTGGACCCCAGTCACCATTTTGTAAGCACGGAAAGCCACATGGAAAGACAATGAATGTTTTAGCCAAGGGTCCAGTTAAAGTACTAGTGAACAGCAGCATCAATTCCCAGTTGCATGAGTAAATAATATCCCCAGTGACCCTGGTCCTCAGCCTTCAAGCTGCCTCAAGTGACACTGAATGGAGTAGCAGTGGGATTTTCCTACAGAACCCTGCTCAAGTTGAAGATTCATGAATAATTTTTTTTTTTTAAAGATTTTATTTATTTATTTGAGAGAGAGAGAATGAGAGACAGAGAGCATGAGAAGGAGGAGGGTCAGAGGGAGAAACAGACTCCCTGCCGAGCAGGGAGCCTGATGCGGGACTCGTTCCCGGGACTCCAGGATCATGACCTGAGCCGAAGGCAGTCGCTTAACCAACTGAGCCACCCAGGCGCCCCCTATTTTTTGGTTTTATCCACTACATTTCAGGCAGGTTTGTTACCTAGCAATTGATAAATGGAACAGTTATTTGTTGACTTTATTTGTCCTTTCTTTATTCCCTGTTAATATTAACAGGTAATCAATGACTTCTGGTAAGTGTGTGAGTATATATGTATGAGAAAGGATGTTGACTATTTAAAATATAGCAAAAAATGTATCATCATATGCCCTTTGTTTATGACAATTTCATGCAAACAATCTTTTGGGATTTTATTCCAAACACCTGTATCTTCTTTAGAGGAAATCCTATTGATTACACTGAACTTAATGAAAATCAAGCCTTCCCTCTAAATCTTCTAGGGTTAAAATAAATTTAAACCACTCTTTTGGAATTCCATATATTATATGCTTATTTGTGGTATTTATCTATACATACAAAATCCTAAAGGAAATTAATATATTTCCTACTTTCATTTTTGAGAAACCAAATTATGACAAAGTGATTAGACTATTCTGAGGTGGTTTGCATTTTTAGGTCTTGATTTATTACATATTTATTACACCAATCTAATCCTTTTATCTAATAAATTAGGTCTAATCTGAAGTCGCATCTCTCCATATTTAGAACATCTGAACCAAAGTATAATCAACCACATGTTGTGACAACCACTAGCATCACCTAAGCTCAGTCTCTGTCTGCACTCTCAGACTTTAAATTCCTTGGAGGTTTGGTACTTCCCACTGTTAAACTATGTTATGTCTATATAAGGGTAATCAGGAGAAATTTCATCTAAGTTATGACATTATTATGGATTTTAGTGGGGATAAACTTTTAATAGGTACTTTATTGAATCATATTAAACCATATAGCATTTTGTAGATCAAAGTAAATACATAATGCTAATTTTATATCATTCTACCTTATTACATAGAATGACAAAAGCCTCCCTAGTGACAGTAAAGGCTTAAGAAAAAGTAAGTACAGAGTGAGGAAGCATTTGTGTCTTAGAAATAAGAGAAACAGGGCACCTGGGTGGCTCAGTTGGTTAAGCGACTGCCTTCGGCTCAGGTCACGATCCTGGAATCCCAGGATCGAGTCCCGCATCGGGCTCCCTGCTCAGTGGGGAGTCTGCCTCTCCCTCTGACCCTCCCCCTTCTCATGTGCTCTCTCTCTCAAATAAATAAATAAAATCTTTAAAAAAGAAAAAAGAAATAAGAGAAACATATTGCACACTGTCATAGAAATACTTTTGATTTAGTGAACAGAATTTTAAAAGATTATGTCAGACTTGTTCCAATAGGAATCAAAGGGTATCCAGGCAACTGAAGCTATGAAAGTTACTATCATTTCTCAAATAATTATATCCCACCGTAAACAAATTCAAGAACTTGAACTTGAATGTATGCAACTAACCGTGACTATTTAGAGTATTCTAAATTCCGTACTGATTCAATTAATACAGAAATGTAGATTTCCGTATAGTCATTTATGAAGCACTGGTATGTATAAAGTTTATCCACCTTACTTTTGTTTATTAGAATGTTTGGTAGCATGGGTGATGACTCCCTGTCAGTAGACAATTCAGGCTTTCCCATGTACTTGACACAGGTATCCACGATGATAGATGTAGATGGATTCATAGGTGGTCAGATAAATAGATAGAGGTAGGTAGGTAGGTAAGTAGGTAGGTAGGCAGGTACATACATAAAATGCATTTTACACACACTTGCAAACATAAGATACAGCAATTCTGAGTCACTACTATTCAAATATATGCAAACATGAAGCTCACTTTATTCTGGTTGGCTCTAAATATCTATTCCTCTTTGACAAAGAGGAAACTAAAGTTAGTTCTATTAATCATATGGAGTTCAGTCTAAAAATATTTTAGTCGAGAGACGATTAGAATCTCAGGGATGATCCAGATTCAGTCTTCAGTTCAGGTTTTACTTCTCTTGTTATCATCCCTTCGTCTTCTCCCTGGTCCTACATTTAATTTCACAGAATTCGCCTGTGTTATTTTGGGAAGAGTGTTGTAAGGAAGAAGCGTTAAGACCTGTTTAGGAAAATGCAGAGTTGTATGGCTGGCTCAGAGTGACTGCTCTACCAGCGGAAAATGCTGGTGTCTCGAATGGTCTTCTCACTGGCTATTCCGAGGGATTGCCTCTGTCGGACAGTGTATTCAAGATGTGTCAGGCTGGCTACTGAGCATAATTTGCACACCTCAGATGTCAGAAACGTTGACATGGGCACGGGCTAGGGGATTCTTGGACTTCTGAGCATGCGGTTTAGTGGAGGGAGAGCTTCCTATCAACGATAACCCAGGCCCCAGCTACCTTCCAGAATCTAAGCTAAATTCACAAGAAGCATACCAATCCCTACAGGGATGTGAATCTAAAATCCACCACTGCTTGTCTGGCCCCAGGCAGGTGACTTGCCCTTGCTGTGCCCCAATTCTGGCACAAAGCACAATTGAGAGCTAAAGAAGGTTTCACTAGTCTTTTCAACTGTGACCTTCTCCCAGAATAATCTCACACTTCCCCATTAACCCTAAGCAATGAGCACATCGGAAGGAAGGCACAAGTGTTTTACATACCTCTATTAAAAATGGAAAGCATTAGGAATAGCTTGGCAAAGTCAGTCAGCATAACAGGATTTTGAGTATTTCTGGGAAAGATGAAGTATGTCAGTCTCATCTGCACTAGCATAAGATTAAGGAGATCATTCAGTCTGCACCACCAGAGTTTAGAGGTAAAAAGCGTGGGGTTCTGAGCATGCCTAGAACTGAATCCTGTTCCACTAGTTGCTGTGTGCCCTTAGGCAAATAAGTTAACTTCTTCATGATTTAGTTTCCCCATCTATATAATGGCGTTATTACTAGGGCTTCTTCATAAGGTTGTTGTGATGATTTAAATATTTACGTCAAATGCTTACAAGAGTACCTGACACATAGGAAATATTAAATAACTGCTTTTTTGACATTAAAAAAAAAAAGAACTTAGGCAGTTAAATATCTTCACTGGTTACACTGAACATCCCAACAATGATTTCATGGACCAATTAAAAACATAATTTATGATAATTATGGAACAATTTGAGAGTAGGCTGTGACATCTGTTTGTCATTGAGTTTCACACCAAAAAAAAAAAAGTTCTATTTCTTAAGCCTAAATACCCAGTCTTCCCAGTGTAGTATCCAAAAGGACTGTTAATATTATAGGTTGAAAACACATTATGAGGGGTACCTGGGTGGCTCTGTTGTTAAGCATCTGCCTTCGGCTCAGGTCATGATCCTAGGGTCCTGCGATCAAGCTCCGCATCAGGCTCCCTGCTCTGCGGGAAACCTGCTTCTCCCTCTCCCACTTCCCCTGCTTGTGTTCCCTCTCTCACTGTCTCTCTCTCTCTGACAAATGAATAAAAAAAATAAATAAAATCTTAAAAAAAAAGAAAATACATTATGAATTATGTAGAGCTAAGCATATTACTAATTACATATTACTACATGATATGTAATAATTTTAATCCATTACTAGTATTACTAATACGCAATTTACTCTAAGTAGTTGTTCCTTGGATTACATATCAGTGTAACATGTGATCTAAATATACATTTGAACTTGAGAAGAATCAAACTCATATATAAGATAAAGAGTTTAGCTTTCCAACTAAGCAGATTTGGTTTTGTAAGAGTGGTGTATAAAACACTGCCTTAAGTGAACTATGAGAATTTTTAATTATAGAGAAATCTGATCTTCTACAAATATTTTTTTAAAGGGAAAAAAAATACTGAGGAATAGAACATTTTCCTTAAACTCTGTTTTTTTAAAACCTCTAAGGCAGCAGTAGAATTACTTATTGGCTCCAAGATATGATTATATACAATTACATTATTTGTACCTGTTCAGCCCTTATTAATCATTTCTGTGGAGTTGACATTTGGTTACCAATCCATTAGATTTAGCCCAGGCTGAACTCTCCACTATTCTTTTTTGTGCAGATTTAAAAGGACAGGCATAAAATTCCATCCGAGTCTATTCATGAGACAACACTGACCAAATATAGACCAGTTCCTCACAGTTATCCTGGAAAGGATTGTGTCAAAATTTCTTCCTGATCTCCTGATGCTAAAAAATAAGAGAGAAATAGCAGTGTACTTTTTTTTAGAGTGGGGAACCAAAAAAAATTGGGTATATATTAAACTCCCAATTATCATTTTATATGATCCAAATGTTGGATTGTAAAAGCATAGCTTACCCATTATTTTCACATTAAACACATATTCAGTCAATCAGTAATATGCGCCACAGGGAGTTGGTTAAATATTGTCTCAAACCTGAAGATTAAATCTTCAGATCTGGAATTGTTGACATCCTGAAAACATTTCCTGAAGTTAATAGTGATACCGATATTGGTAGAGATAGCACAACATAAATTAAAATACAAATTTTATTATATCTGAAGAAAATCTCGTTTTTAATCTCCCTACCAAAAAGATTTCAAGATATTTTTCTTCACAGGACATATGTTATTTTCAAAAAATTTTACAAGTTTTAACACATTCTGAAACAGAGACATCAAACAACTCCACATAGCATTAACCTTGTGATACTGGCTAGGGGAAGCTAATTCAATTACAGGAATGAGCAAGGAACCTAAATGAATGAAGAAGACAGTTGTTTGGGAAAACAAGATGATTCCTTCCCTTTGAGCAAAGCAGCACTTCTCAACTCCAAATAATTGCTGTGTGGCGTTGTTGAAATGTTGGAATGTGGAATGTAGGTAAATCTTCACTTTTTCACAGGAAACTGGAAGCCCATAATTTCCCTGATTTTAATGTTGGCTACAATTCTAAAGAATTTTAATTATGATACAGCACAAACAAAACATCTCTGCAGGCCAAATTAAGGCAGCTGGCCACCAGTTGGTGAGTCCACACCAACACTCATATTTTCCTGCCTCTGCAGGTTTGCTCATAACATTCCCTCAGCTGAGAATGCACTTTCCACTTAGATTTCTGCATGTAAATCTCCCAGCTAAATGTCTACCTTCTGCATGAGCTCTAGCTTCTGTTTTTTGTTTTTTTGTTTTTTTTAAGATTTTATTTATTTGAAAGAACATGAGCGGGGGGTAAGAGGGTGGGGGGAAGGGGCAGAGGAAGAGGGAGATGCAGGCTCCCCGCAGAGCAGGGAACCCAACATGGTGCTTGGTCCCAGGACCCCAGCATCATGCCCTGAGCCAAATGCACACGCTTAACCAACTGGGCCACCCAAGTGCTCTTCCTGTCTGTTTAAGGATGGAAATAATGTCTTCTCCCTCAGTGTTTGACAAACACTTCCTCAGTACTTATCTACCACTCATACCACATATCTTGAAAATAATTGTCTCATATCTGTGCCGAATTCTAAAACCATTAACCATAAATGGATGAATGATTTCTTATAAAATTTAATATCTACATTCATTTAGATATTTAGATATTTCACATAATAGAGTTTAAGTACACAGTGAAATGAATAAATTCTAGCATTAGTGTCTTTGAAGTAAGCTAATGTAGAGTAGTAGTTGTCAGATGGAAACAAAAATTTCTAACATTTTAAAATAACTGCATAATATTAAAGATTTATACTTTAACTGCTTCTGAATTCATTGGGATAGGTGCTGAGGCAATGGGGAGTATGTGGCCATACCCAAATGGACATTTAGGCTTTAACCACTTTAACAGCTGACAGTAGCAATTGTAAAAATAATCCTTTAGGGCGCTTGGGTGGCTCAGTTGGTTAAGCGACTGCCTTCGGCTCAGGTCATGATCCTGGAGTCCCGAGATCGAGTCCCGCATCGGGCTCCCTGCTCGGCGGGGAGTCTGCTTCGTCCTCTGACCCTATCCCCTCTCATGTGTTCTCTCTCTCTCATTCTCTCTCTCTCAAATAAATAAATAAAATCTTTAAAAAAATAATAATAATCCTTTAAATTAATACAATGAAATATGTTTAGTGCCCAGAAGGATCAAAAAGTAATATTTTTCTAAAATTAATATTTGAAATAACAGAATTATCTTATGATTTCATATGATACAGCTTTATCAAACTAGATAATTTGTATTTGAATAGCAATCTAAGATGGCTCATTACCTTCCCTTGAATTATTTCAGATTGACCTTCAGTTAGACAATGACATTGATTCTGTTCTTGAGCTCTGAGTTATGGAAAAACCTTTATTGAACACACATCCCAGTTCTATCCTTTCCCATTGTGCTAATATTTCAAACCTAACAGAACAAAGCAATCAAGGTGCAAGAATAGGTACTAAAATCTTCTGTAAAGAGGAGATATAGAGCATACTTTTCAAGAGTACTTTAATAATTACAAATATATGAAATAAGACTAACAGCAACATACTAAATTTAGTAACCTACATGTGGAGTTCATTTATGGAAGCAAGTATCTCCAAGAACTTACAGACAATAAAACCTTGACAAGCTCTAAATATTAATTCAGGAAGCTCTCTTTTTTTTTTTAAAGATTTTATTTATTTATTTGACACAGAGAGTTAGCGAGAGCAGGAACACAAGCGGGGGAGTGGGAGAGGGAGAAGCAGGCTTCCCACGGAGCAGGGAGCCTGATGTGGGGCTCGATCCCAGGACCCTGGGATCATGACCTGAGCCAAAGGCAGACGCTTAACAACTGAGCCACCCAGGCGCCCCTAATTCAGGAAGCTCTTAAAAATAGCCATTTCAGGCCAAGTCTAACAAATGCCATAAAATCTGGGAACACATGCCATTGGCATCCTGCAGGAAGTATAGAGGGTTCCCAAAAAAGGGATGTGGAATTCAAGCTTAAATAAGCACCTGTATCCTGAAACCAATATTACACTGTATGTTAACTAACTAGAATTTAAATAAAAATTTGAAGAAAAAAAAGTGCCTGTAAAATTCATCCTGTACTGTGCTGTCTGCCTCCTCTCCATGTCTATTCTCCATTAATTCCTTTAGTCCAACAGCACTTGCCTCTCTTGGCCCCCCCCTTCCCCCCAAAAAATGTGTCTATATCATCTGTAGTTTTGCATGTTTCTGGTTTATAACCTACCTTTTGTGTCCACATTTGTGGGTTTTTTTCCTCTTTCTGGGTCCGCACAAATAACATGGATTGTTTTGTAACCTAATATACTTGAAAACCCTGGTAATCTGGCACTCCCATGCTCCTGCTTTGTTACTCTGGTTCTCTCACAAGGAATTGTGTTAAAATAACACCACCAGTCACCCGAGTGGCCTCCACATTCCAAACTACAAGACTCTGGGTTAACTCCAGTTTTCAGGGCTCTTGGTTTATAGGGTTTGAAATTTACCTTGTGGGTATTAACTATATGGAAACATCCCAGAGTGTGATAATTTAAGATAGCTCTTCTCTCCCTTTCCAGAGCAAATCAGAGTCCTTGGAATAAGGAAAGTGGAGATGGAGATAGGGAAAATGCTTAGTACTTGAAAGGAATATGAAATATGAAACATATGAAATATGTTTAATGCCCAGAAGGATCAAAAAGCAATAGTCCTGAGCAAGTGTCCTGAATTAAGGCTATCAGGTTTTGTTTTTTTTCCTGTTTCTAGTGATTGGTTCAGTTGAGACATCTGACCTAAGCTGCTTCAATCAGACTGAAACCAAAAGATTTTCTGTGAATGGTGGACAAATTAACTCTTTCTTCCATCCTGAATATACTGAAGAAAACTGGAAACCCTGGAAGGCTGGGATCACCAAGTAGGGGAAGTGCAGAATAGTCTGACCATCTTGGGGTAATCTGGAACATTGGTAGGAGAAGGATAGTTCATAGCTTTGCCCAGTTTGTCACAGGACTTTCTAGAGTTACCCCAGTATTTTTAATTGAGGACTTGGAATGCAGAGAGTTTGCAACAAAAGTGTATCTCAAGTCTGGTCTTAACTAACAAACAGATCCCAGCTATAAACCATGAGTACCAGCTCCCTCCCCAGAGGATTGGAGCTACAGTGCATTTGTTATAGCAGCAATTTGAAAGTGAACAGAAAACTTTAAGTTATAACAGTCTACCTTTTTAAAAATTCAATATAATTATGCTTTGTTACAATTTCTACAAATAGATTTTTACTGAATTGTTTCAGGAATGTTCTCACTGACTATAATTGTATGGCTGTGTTGCAATGTTATTCAGCTGCTTGGCTTCAAATTCTGGAATGACTGAACAGGAAAACAAATGACCTAAGTGAGTGCAGAATTTAGTTTGTTTGGGTGATAATCAGGGCCTTACATTTTTATGGCCATTGGAATTCCCTTGTCAATATATTCATCTGAGAGCTGTGCTTTTAACATCTGGAAAGTATATGATCGTGAGTGTGTCTTTAAAAGGACAAACTCTATTAAGATTACCATTAACATGACTATCAACTTTTAAAATGATTGATGTTTAGTTAATGCCTCATTGCTATATCTCAGAACTTCTAAAAATATAACATGACTAGAGCCTTAATACTAGACTATAGTTTCATGGCTATGGCCATGTGGAATGATAATCAGAGTTGGTCAAAAAATGATCTATTATTGTACTAAGTAAAATACATCCATGGAGCCAACTTGGCAAACTGGCAAGCAAAAATAAATAAATAACTGAGACAAACTTTTGGTTTAAAAACATCAGAAAGGAATTTTATTTGCTCAAATGTTTCCTTTGAATTTATAATTGCTGTTATTAACACATTTTTTAAAGTCAAGAATTTTTTTCCTTCCTACATAATTTCACCCACACTTCTTTGATTATATGCTCTAAGATAATAATCATAGTTGCCAGTAGAGGCTTAGGAATTTTATAAACATCAATCAATGTCACAGCTAGAAGTAGATGAATCAACGAATACAGCCATAAATTCTGAAAATGCCTTCCCTATGACACTAGTCAGTCATTACATTAAGAATCATTTTAGATTAAGAGTAAAATGCACTGCATCTTTATCAGGGCAGAAAGGGTTATATTATTATCTGGGGTAAAAAAAGATGAGGAAAGGAAGGACAAAGATCCTCCAATATGTCATTTGAAAAGAGATTTAGTTATAACCCTTATTCATCTTCTTCACCCTCAGGCCAAACCAGCCAGCTCTTGGGCTCTAGAAATTCTGGTGAGGTGAAATACAAATACAGAGGGAAGGGTCTTTGTGCCTGTAGATTAGAAGCAAGGGTAGTGATTTGCTCTGCAATCTGCTGATCTCAGGTCTCACCTTAATTCCCACATGTTCTAATGCATGGGGTAAAGTGGAGGATAGGCGTGTCTGGGTTCATCCCCTCTTGAAGAAGGATTATTTAGTGCAGGACCCATAGGACGTGGAAAAGTAGCCAAACAAATTTTGAAGTAGCTATTTCAAAAGATACAGTCCATAGAGGGTTCCAGGGAAGACAGTATACTTTCAAAATTATTTGTCCCTCCCACTCCAAGTCAGAAACTGTGGAAACATTGCTAAGTTGTATCCTTGACTCACAACAGAAATGGAGCAAGCAACTGAGCTCTCTGTAGTGGTTAAAGTATGTTATTAAAGTTTCCTACACCTAGAGCTGAAGCACTGTGCCTGGAGAACATAGATGTCTCTTCTTCAAAACTGCAAACATACTGTAGTTTCTGGCAGTCTTACTTGTGGAGTCTAGATTACCTTAAATGTCCCACATCATCTCCTTTATATCTTGGAGTCTATGCAGGTCAGGGTTAACTCCTACTAACTGCCTTGAAAGGAAAACTCATGAAGAGAACTGATAGGCTATCTCTAGAATAGTCTCTCAAAAATATATTAGCTTTAAAACTTCCAGTAGTTGATTCAAGAAAGCAAGCCAGTGTCTCACTACAGGGCACTGTTTACCTAGCTCACACAAATGACTGGTTTACAAACTCATAGCTCAGTGTAGTCTTTCATAGTCGACCGGATCTTATGTAAAATATTCTTCATATCATCTTTGCCTAAAACAGAGGTTGTCGTGGAGACACCATCATCTTCTACCGGCCATAGTTGAAATATGCGAAGTCCCTTGATAAAACTAACAAATTCTTCTCACACATCTGTCTTTCTAACAAGGCAAGTTTATGTCCCATGGTGTAAATCCTCTAGAAGCAGTCAACTCAGACAGAGATTTAGACAGTATACAGTATATTTCTGTTACCTGGGCACTGATTCCTCTTTTACTTTGGAGGAGACCGCATTCTTTAGTAAATTAACTGAAGAACTCAAATTTACCTATAGTAAATTTGATAGTGTTGAATTAGATACTTCCACATGACACAATTCCCAAATGTATCCATGTTTCCCTAAATTTCATCTTGCTTAAACCTTTGTGAAACCAAGTTTAAATATCAGGAAGAAAAGAAAATATTATGAAACTGAATATGGTGATTTAAAAATAATCGTTAGAATTTTTATAAGCAATTCAAAATAATTAAAACAAATTCTATCATAACAGGTTTCAAAGAGAGTCTTTGGATTCAGTTTCCAGGACCAGCATTCTGTTTGGAAAGCCTCTAGCTTACAATGAAAACTGTTGCATTTTGCGATTAGATGAAATATTTTACTCAAATTGATAGTTTTTGGAATATCTCTCTGAAAGTGTTGTGGTTCTGGGATTCCTGTATTGCATCTACTATAAAATGCATAATCTCCTTAGACTGAAAAAGCCAAATTAGGCAATTCTTGCCATTATAATTGTTTTTTTTTTAATCTTTTCCTGAAAAGCAAATTCAGTTGTCCTAAACTATTTATTCTAGAAACGTTTAAAATAATCTCAAAATGTACTCTAATTTATTTTCATGAAAATAAGACCTTATCCCCCTAGGTTATAAATATTTTTACATGTTGAATATCACCTTAATATCATATTAGGCTTCTTTCTCAAAAAAATGAGTCACTCGATTTAATATTTTTCATGAGAAGCATGCAGATTTTAGACATGGTTATGCCACTACTGTGTCTAACCTCTCTCTCTCATCAAGAAAATAGCTCAAATTAGAATAAGCTCTTCACTATGCTCATTGATCTTGCCTTGATTCTACAAATAGATTCTGTGTTCTAGCATGTAGTCTTAAAATAGATCCTGTGCTATTAATGCATCAACAAAGCCTGTATCATATGACTTTAAGACCCAAACTCAGAAGGTTCTGGCAGATAAAATCCCCTTATTAAATGCCGCAGTGCATGATTTAGCCCCACCCTTGCTTTTACAATATCTGAATAATTTACAAACTATTTTAGATTAATACCCTATATCAAGTAGACAAAGCTAGTGTCCATTTGTATATTGGTGGTTTGATTTGTTATAAAAAACCAAGACTCAGTATAAAAAACAAATTAAACAGTTGGCTAATTATTAGCAGAAAGAACAATTTAGTGTGAATGAAATGAAAATTAAATCGTAAGTTTTGAAAGAATTTATCAAAGTTTAAATCCCTCTGAAAGATGAACTAATGCTATCATTTGGGGATATTTTGCTGTAATTCATCCTAAAATGTTCACTAGGTACACTCCTTACCAAAAAAAGGGGAAGCTGGGGGAGAGGATTTCAAATATTTGTGGGTGTTTATGAACAACAAGGTGATAAAATAGTAATAGCATATCTTAAAAAAAAATTATGTCAAAACCAGCTCTTCCACTTTTTATGTTGCAATACATTGAAAATCTGCCCAAGGAACTTGGCAATGAAAATGCGCTCTTAATTTTAAAAATAAAAATGGCCCTTCCCACAAGTTCTGCTATAATTCAATTCTCTTTGGAAGTAAGATGGTCTTTTACCACGTAGTTTTCATTCTTTGTAATTACTTTTACCTAATCTGTATTATCAATATAACCTATTTTTTGAAGAAATTTATTTTGCTTCTTTTAAACATTAGTAACCCTCCAGTTCTTGTGGTACTGGATTGTCACTTTTTACTTTTTATTTTTTTTTATGTATTTGTAAGTACATTGGCATGTATTTATTTATTTAGTCTCATGTTGTTTATTGAAAGACTATAACCTGCCCGGGACTATGTTGTAGAGAGAAAAGAACATGCTTAAAAAGCTTTCCCTACCCTATTTGTGAATTGTGACACCCAGGACTCCCCTGACTTGAGCTCCCAGACCAGATACCTTCTGTACCCCAAGGGGTTTCCTACAGTCTCTTATTCCTCGGATGCAGATGCTTTTTCCTCAGTTGTGGGGCAGTCCAGGTTTAGTCTGAGGGGAAAAAAAAGCCAATAGACTTGCCAAGTTGCCATTTTGTCAGCTCCTGTCATTTATATAATTTAGTACTGTGAGTCACTTTAAATCCATTTTGAAATTAGTCATGGTCTAATTGTGTTTTCTTACAAATGACGAAAATTACAGTTAATGTCTTTTCCCAGTCCCTTCCTATTATACCCTTTTTGGATCCCTGTGGGTAATGTCAGCCACCATCTCCATTCTCCTACAATCCATCCATACCTAAACAAGAGCAGCATCTCTGACTCTTCAGCACATAAGCTGACTGTGTACTAAAAACAACTACATTCCCCTTTACGATACCTGACCCTTTTGCTCACAGTAAAATTCCTGCTTCAGCTTCAGGTCAACTATAAGTCAAAGGACCATAATGATAACATTAAATTATGGTGAAAGTAAAATAGATTCCTTTCCAGGCTAAAATGAGAAGGAAGGAAAAAAAGACTTATTATATATAAATCACAGCAATAATTAGAACTTATCTTATTTAGCTGTTTCCCCAGGTACTGTCATAATATGAAAATGCCCTAATTTTGGTAAAATTTGGAATTTTAAGATTATTTATATTGCATAGTTAATATGATTTAAGTTATCATTTTGGTTGAATTATGCTCTCAAAACTTCTCTATTGGATTTATATTTATAAACAGCAGCTGTGTTAATTCCTAATGAGCTCACTTATTAGGTGGAATTAAACAGTTTCTCATTTGCTTATAGCTTGTAGTAAAAGAGCCGCAGATTATTGAGCTAACTTTTGAAAAACATACGTGCTAAGATTGCTCTCCAACATATCTTTTAAAATTAATTATATTTATAGTAATCATCTTAAATTCAATCTAAAATAATTTGTCACATTTTTAAAATATGTAAACATTTCCAAGGACATTTAGAATACATTATAGCTAAGAAAAGCCCCCCAAAAGTAAAATCTTTTCATGCATGATGTTTTATCAATACATCCCAAGTTTCTGTATTGGTGTTTCTTTTTACCCACTGCAGTCTTTCTGGTGATCAGTTATACACTCTGTATACGGAGAAATTTTAATATTTAGTCATTGTTTTACTCTGCAAACATATATTGAATTCTAGCCATATGCTATGAAATATGCTAATCACAAAGAATACTGAGACATTTGGAAGAAAGGAAACGCATTTGAGCATATGTATAAAGTAGGAATTATGAAAGTATTATAAATTATATTTTGAGCCTCTTTATTATATTTAATAAATCATATTGTTAGATTCATTGTATATTGTAAAGTATTATTTTTATACCACAATACTACGTAAGGTTTTGTAAAATACTCCAAATGGGAAATATGATATGCAGAACGAAGTAACAAATATCTATGTAACCATTGCTCAGCTTTAGCATAATTTAATGTTTTCACATCTTTGCTTCATTTTTTTTTTAAAGTGAAGCATTACAGATAGATTGAAGCTCTCTGCACACCTCTCTTAGATTCTCTCTCCTCCTTTCCCCAGAAAAATTCACTAACTTGAATTTCTGTTTCATTATTGCAATTCATGATTTTATACTTTTAATACATAGGGATTCTAAAACAATACTTGGCATTAATTTACATATTTTTTATACTTCCATGAATGGCATTCAACTTTATGTATCTTTACGTAATTCTTTTCCCATATCAATGTTATGCATTTGAGATTTATCTACATCAAATTAATTCTAATAATTTCCAAATGAAAGCAGTGGTTTGTGAGAAATTTTTTGTGTTTCCCTATTAGTGTGTGGGAAGCATTTCTCTAGAGGTTATTCTTGGAAATGGAATTGCTTGGTAGGGTATAAGGTAAGTTTAGTCTGTAACCTTTCCAGAGCAGTGGTACCAATTTATTCCCTGTCAACATTGTATAAAAGTTTATGTTTCTTTCCATCCTTGCCAACTGTTGTATTTTCAGACTTTATATTTCTTGCCAAACTCATGAGCATGAAGCAGTAAGTTGTTGTTTTGATTAGTGGAGAAATGGATTCCTTTTCATAGGTTTATCAGCTTCTTGACTTTCCTCTCATGCATATATTTTCTGTTCATATTCACAGACCAGTTTTCTACAGGCTGTCAAGTTTTCTTTTTGCATTTTAAATACAAAAGATCTAAAAACAAAGGTGTCCTTTGATAACCAGCTAAAGCACCATAATAATTTATAGAAGCTTCTAAAGTCCTTATGGTTGTCATAAGAACTAAATCAGCTAAAGTATATAAAGCATTTATCAAGCCTGGCACGTGACATGCACACAATGACATTCACCACTCCCATCATCATCAATCATTATCATCATCTTCGTTATATTATTATTATTATATATCAAATTACCATATATATGTGTATCTATTTCCAAACTCCATACTTAACCACCAATTCTCTTTGGTTATTAGATAACTGGTATCTATTTTCTATTCCTTTAATTATGTATTTTTGTATGATTTTGTTTTACATGTGTGCTTTGTAAGAAGCATATTATAGGATTTAGTTTTTTCAAATCCACTTATTTCTAACTTTATACGTATGTGAAACACAGTTATACTCAAGTGATTACTGATATATGTAGCTTAATTATCTTAACCTTATTTTATAATTTATCACCCTCTTAACTATTTTTTCTACTTTCTTGTCTACTATTGAACTGATAATAGTTTTCTATATTTTCCTTTTCCCCTGTGATATTTGGAAGCCATTCTTTCTATAGTTGCTTTTATGTTTTTGACATACATTCTTAACTATAAATTTTTCTGTCAAGGCCTAAAGTAATCATTATTTTTATTCTCCTCCCGAACACTGCAGGTTCAGCATGCTTTAATTACTCATCATGTGGCTCTTCAATCTTGATATTTTTGTCTATAGTTTCATGTATATTTTGATTAACATATAAAAAAGGTAGTTCGATTTTTCAGTGGAAATAAATTGTATTTTGTTTTCTTTCCCACCCTCACTCTACATTTCTTTTTGCATAGTGAGTATTTTTTCCTAGTTGTCTCTAATTATCCCTGGGGCACTGTAGTTCACAACCAGGTCTAATGATTATGCTTTATGGGTTCCTGCCCCGTCTGCCCCATGGGGATATTAGAGGTATTGTGGATTCAGTCTTCAGGGTGGCGCTTGGCTCAAGTTATGGACTCAGGACTGAATGCTCCCTTCCCAATCTATCACACTAGCCAACAGAATCCCAGGCAGAAAATAAAATGACTAGCATGTTGGGGCTCCTGGCTGGCTCAGTCAGTAGAGCATGCGAGGGATTGTGGGTTCGAGCCCCATGTTGGGTATAGAGATTACTTAAAAATAAAATCTTAAACAAAAACAAATGACTAGCATGTTTTTGCAGCCTTATTTTATAAGTAGGATACTGCTGGCTACCTTATACCTAAGCTATAAAGCAGTGTGCCTGGTTTTGATCACTACCAATTCTCTTGTTTTGTTAAATATTTTAATACCCATATCCCAAAGGGGCTAAACCATGGATATACTTCTGCTGGCTTCCAGACCCAAACCCTTCAGCCTCACTTACTCCTTTGCGTTTCTGGTTCTATTACTGGTTCACAGAGATACCTAGCTTGTTTTTGAGGCTGGTATGTCTTTTAGATTGTGTTCAGGTTTTATTTATCTGTCTTTGCTTTTGGGTGTGCAACAGAGAATAAGCATCAAACCAAGAACATCCTGTGCTATTGTTAGCATAAGTCTTGAATTGGTTCTTCTAAATCTAGATATGCTTAAAATCCAAATTTCATACTGAGGAAAAGAACTATGACTTATACTTTATTTTACACAGTCGTTCATGAAACCATGGAGTTAAGCACAGTTAGTGATGAGGATGATTCAAAATAAATGACCAATAACTATTGAAAAGTTAACTGAATGGATGTTATCAAGGTTGTTACTTTTTGTGAGGGAGCAGTCTGTATATTATCGGAAGTATATTAATGAAATTTTATGACGGCTATGAGTATGCATTTATATAAAGGCAAAAATAATTCCTCTTTTTTTCTATATCAAATTTTTTTTTAAAAAATCACACAGTTTGGAAAATAGAATACTTGCCTTGTATTAACTTACCATAGATACATAGTTGCTCAACAATCCCAGTATATTAGAAGATGTAGCAATGGTTAGATGAAAAAGGAAAAAAAGAGTCTATGCTGTTCTAGTTAAAATTATAATTACTACTTTGATTATGTAACAAGACTTAATTTTAGGTAAGGTCACATATTTATGTTTATTTTTTCTTATTTCCAAAATCAGATATAAAATTTTCTAAACTCCTCCTGTTGTCCACTGACCAATTTAAATTTATTCAACTTCCTTTAAATATAGACTTACTTTCATTACTTGTTTGAGGCAACAAGTCTACTACTTGTTAATAATGGGCTGTTTTATCACTTTTTTTGTATTTCTGTGTAATTTCTATGCTATTAACCATGTCCATTTCCCACTATTACATTATATACTTGGCAGCAATTATCTCAGATGATTTATAGAAAGGTACTGCTGCTGAATTCAGAAGTTATTAAAATAATACTTTACATGTTTCACCCTTTGTTCAGAACACTTTAACATGCATTAGCTCATTGAATTCTCACAACAACAATATGAGAAAAGCAGTCTAAGCATTCTCCCTGCACTTTATAAATCAAATACAGTGACCTCTGATAATTATCTGTCTACCCACCCATAACAACAATGGAAATTAACATCCAGGTAATTTGGTTCAAAACTGTTTTCCTTCAGACATTGCAAAAATATTGAAGTAGAAGACAAATGATAACAGATAGTAAGATATGACTCTAAATTACAATGAAGATCATGAATTACTTGGGGTTTTTTTTTTCCAGATTTTAATTTTAATGAGACTTTCAGTACGTAGATAACCATTCTTTCTTTCCCCCTGTAATGCTTTCTGGCCCAGTGAGTTCTAAGCCAGAAGTTGTCCAAGAAATGTACGCTTTTCCAATGGCACCTCTTGGTAGGAGTCTTCCAAGGACTCAGGCCTGAACTGTTCTCAGCAAGAGTTCAGTATTTTAAAAAAGGGGGAGGGTTCCAGTAATGAAAAATTGTAAATGTTAGAAAACTAGAAAAATAATTGTATTACTTGTAGAGAAAGGGTATATGTAGTTCTCTACTGAGAACATTGGAACTTAACTTTCAGGCAAGAAAATAGATGGGTTTTCCAAATGTTTTTTGATAGGGAAAAGTTACATTAAAAGAAAAAGATTTAGTCACTTGAATTTGTTTAGCAGTAGTAAAGACATTGGTCAGATTGTATATTACATAAATGATCCTACACATACAGATATATTATAGTATTAGACTTTGTGTAAAGTAAAAATGGATACACCTTTGAAATCTAGGATGAATATATACATGTATAAATATAGGTATTCTTCATCATACTGAAAAAAAGTATCACATATATGTCATACATACATTTTCAGAGTGGATGATACTTGGGAAAAAAAATTGGGAGGCCAAACCAACTAGCCCCTGCTCATGTTAATGATTGTATAAGAAAGGCAAGGAGCAGGATAAATTTGAAAATTTATCATACAGTACAAAGGTTTTTCAGTACGTCTTTCATAATATTATCAATTATTTCATACTAATTTATGTAATGCAGATTTTAAAAATAATTACCTTTCCATATATTTTGAGGCAATATAAAATGAGTTAAATAACTGCATATGAATAATTTCTAGCTAAAATGATTCAGATTGACTGTATTTTCATAAGCTCCCTTTCCTAATTTTCTTTATGGACTCATACATAATGTTGAAGGTCATATATTTATCTCTTAGTCTTTATTGTTTTCCATTTGCATTATTATGGCAATTAAATGAAAAAAGTGTCAGGGAATGAGATGTATTAAGTACAGGATGCCTGAGGATATAATATTAAACACAGATTCTGCTATTATTATCAAAATGAATATTAAAATAACAGTGCTACTTTGAGGGTAATGCTTCTTTGGAGAATATTTTCTAATAAGCTCACCATAAAATGATAGATAATTCTACTGATAAGTTTTCTGTCGAAGAGAGCTAATAAGCTGTTGAAAACTCTGTTCAGATACAAAATTCTTCGAGATTATATTATAATCAAGACTATTGTCAAAAACTACCAAACATGAATATGATTTCTTGACAAAATTAAATCTAGCAATGAGAAAAATAGACAATCTA
The DNA here is from genome assembly GCF_002201575.2 of Neomonachus schauinslandi. NCBI lineage: Eukaryota > Metazoa > Chordata > Mammalia > Carnivora > Phocidae > Neomonachus > Neomonachus schauinslandi. Next base: position 147,583,091 of record NC_058405.1, read on the forward strand.
ATTACACATTATTTAGTTTTTCAAATAATGACCTTGCTTACTTGATAATAAATGCTCCGCTCACATTCCCTCTAAGAGGCTGGGCATACATAGATTTAATGTCAGAGTCTGGGTCAACAAAAAAAACTGCAGTAATTATCATTATTTCACCATCATCACAGTTGAAACATTTGAAAAATTAAGCATTAAAAATAGTAGACATTTAGAATACCAGAAAGTTCTGTGACTGAAAATGTTCCACTGGCCTTAAAAAAAATGTAATTAGCATGTCTCATGCTTACCTCAAGAGCCTTGTCATCATCTTATTTTGTTCATTAAGCTGCAGAATAAGAATGAGAAGATCATTAATCAAATTGGTATCATGTACATATATATATAAATGACAAATGGATGTGCAGGGGAATTCTGAATGGATGTGCAGGTAAGATTTAGATGACAAATGTGGAGAAAGCCCTAAAGCAATATTGAAAGTTTTAGAGCTTTAAAAATTCAAAGGATGACCTTTAAAAAGATACTCCCCATATGGTTTTTAGAAGCCATAAATAAACATTAAAATCTAATCATATTAGTACTCATAAAACTATAGGTATCAGACATGATTATCTTAATCAAGATACAGGTAGAAAGTTCATGCAACCTGTTATATAAACAACATCATCATGCCCTAAATTTATGACATTTCCATTTTCTTCAAAATTTTTATTTTAGCTAATCATGACCCTGAAATTATTTTTATTTCAATTCTTCTGAATATCTGCATCTTGTGAAATCTATCATCCATACCTTTTTACTACCTTTAACAGCCTGGGACAACCACCATGTTCTTTGGTCAGCTATACTCAAGCACACTATCAGTGGTGTAGCTGGTCTTCAGCCAGCTCTAGAATTTTGCCTGGCCTTCATCTTACTGAAATCCACTACCAGTGACACCTTGTTTTATTTTGATTTGTTTTTCACATTACACGTTTGAATGTGCTTTTGGTTTGTGGAGCTTACTTTACTTGGGAAACCTAAGCTAACATCACAGCTACAGTAAAATGTATTCTCACTACATTTTTTGTTGTTGTTGTTATGTTAGTCACCATACAGTACGTCATTTGTTTTTGATGTAGTGTTCCATGATTCACTGTTTGCGTGTAACACCCAGTGCTCCATGCAATACATCCCCTCCTTAATACCCATCACCGGGCTAACCCATCCCCCCACCCCCTCCCCTCTAAAACCTTCAGTTTGTTTCTCAGAGTCCATAGTCTCTCCCATGGTTTGTCTCCCCCTCTGATTTCCCCTCCTTCATTTTTCCCTTCCTTCTCCTAATGTCCTGCATGCTATTCTTTCTCACTACATTTTCATCATCATGCTCTATATTACCTCCAAAATGTGTGCTTTTCCACTGCCAACCACTTCCAAAAACTAGATTCTACATCTGTTATTCAAAATAATGAGTATCATCTTAGTTTGGTTATGTTGCTCCTATGAATAATCTGTTCTACACATCTTCACTAGATGATGAGCTTCTTGAGGGCAAGGACTAAGTTGTTCATCTTGGTGTTCCCAGAAATGATTATAATAGTAAATGTATGTTGATAAAGAAGTACAGAAACAAATGTGTAAATAAGTGAATAAATAAATTAGCATATGAAAGAATTCAGGTTTTTCTTTATACTTTTCTGATCCATTCTTAATGACACTATACTTTTACCTCAACTATAGCCACAGGCTTCTATAATGAATATCTTGTTCTTTATTTCTCCCTTTTCAATATATTACATCCTCTACTGTCTTACTTATACTATTTCATCTGCCTGATCATTTCACCCTTTTGTTTGAAATTCTCAATGAGTCCCAAATGATATAATCAATGACAAAATCCAAAAAGAAACAGACACCATTCAACTTCTCTCTTGTATAATAAGAATACATGTTACCTGGAATGGGATAAACCATTCTCTCTCTCTTTCATGATGTCACTAGCTCTCCCATGGGTCTACTGTCCTCTCTGAACTCTTTCTCTGTCCATCGGATTCCTGAGCCCATTTTTATTTTCTAGCCATAGCCATCATGGCCCCTTCAGATTCTTCTCCAGATAATGACAGTTGAGCTTTAATCTCTACCACTCACTGGACTGTTTTTCTTAACTCAAACTCACTGGCTCAGCTTGATCATTCACACAAAATATTTTAATATTTGCACAGAATATTTGCTCCCTGAAATCATGGAAGGGAGGCAGCATCTTGTGATTAAGAAATATGACCTGTAAAGCCCACCTTAGCAGAGCTGTGGGCAGAGCAAGTGATGTGAGAATAAAATGTGGAATGAAAAGCGCTAGTGTTGGATTCAGTCGACATGGCTAGCTGTTACAAGCTGTCTGTCCTTGGGCAAGTTTCTTAATCTTTTGTTACCTTAATTTCTTCGTTTGTATACTGGTAATTCTAATGAGATCAACATGGAATGTGAGGGTGATCTGGCTGCAATATCTGCCCCCCTCCATTGATTGCCAGGGTTGATTCACCTGATGTGAATGGCTGGGTGGATGTCCCCTTCTTCCCTCACGGCTCCGTGTGCGTCCCTCTAGAACATGTGCACTCGGTGGGAGAGGATGGCCTTCCCTGATAGGAGAGGATGGTTCTTGGGTCAGGTGTACATGAGAAGCTACACTCCTCTGCTAGAACCTCTAAACAAGTTTTCTAATAGGACCAACCTCATAGGATTAGTATAAGCATTAAATGACCATACACATAGAGCATAGAATCATACCAACCCATAATATGCACTATAAAGTGTTAAAGGGTCAATTATTTTCTAATCCCATCAAGGCTTAGGTTAAATAAAACCTCCAATCCAGACTTACTTGCAGACCCCACTCACTACCATTCCTGGGACAACTAAAGCACAGCTATTATTTCTTTTCCTCTGGGATTGTCTTCCCTCTATTATATTACCAGTTCAGGCTTTCTCTCTCATCCATGTTCTTTGCTTCTCCTACCTGGGGAGAACACCTATCAAATATTTGTTTAATTTAATCCTATTCAAGTGGAAATCCCCACTTTGAATTATGAATTTTTGGCAAGTACAGTACTTTCACTATTTGCAGGAGATATGTTTAATATTGAAGAATATGATTAGATCTTTTGCAATCCTTTTTTTCCCCAACTTGAAAATTGCTGATCTGAAAATAGACACCTCATCTGGTCATTAGCCTCTCTCTGTTAAGAGCTCAAATGCTCTCCCTTATTTATTAGATGAAGATAGAGTTAACATGTACAACTAATCCTGGCAAATTCTGATATTCCAGCTCATCAGGCTCCCATTATGAATAACTATCTTATAGAAGACTTGCAGTTGTTTAAACTAGATGACTAATTGGAATAAAATGTCTAACGTACTAGTTAAAAAGATCAATTACTTGAACATAGTTAAAGAAGAATACTAACTCTAATGTAGTTGTTGAAGTTGTATAAATGCTCATTAAACTTTATATGTCATGGTATTCAAGTCTCTTATCTCAGGAAATATTTGTTTATAACAAATGCTTAGTTTCCAATGCCAACCATCTTTTATTTTTTTAAGTTTTTATTTAAATTCAAACTAGTTAACAAATACAGTATAATATTAGTTTCAGGTATAACCATCCATCTTTTAAAAGGAGGAAATAAAATGGTCAAGATATATTAAAAATAAAAATTGCAAGCTGTCCTAATGGTTAAAAATATTCTTTATTGCATAACTAATCCTAGTAGTGGTCAACATGTAGATTCTGACCACTCCTTCTTTTAGAATACTTAATATATTTTTAGTACTTCTTGAAAAAAAAAAAAACCTCTTATTTAGAGAACCAAATATTGTGAAGGCGTTTCATTGTCCACAGACCCCCTAAACTTTTTTATCCCTCACAGGTATAGAATCCAAACTCATCTTCACATCCAATGAAAGACTCCATTGGTTGATTTTTAAAAATGATTTCTTATATGACAAAATAAGAATTATTTGAATAAAATCATGAAAGACTGAATAATCGTGGCCCATAGGAGAGAAACCTGCCATCTGGTACAGGATATCAATTATTTAAAAGTGAAAATGTCATTATCCGCTAATCTAAAATAAACAGACAACACACCCTGACTCCAGTTAACCTAAACAGGAAAGTGAGAGTGCCATAGGGTAACTGAGACAATTGACAGCAAGCCTGGAATTCAAGGACAGAGCAGGAGCCAAGTCACAGATGACGCAGGATTTGACCATTTTCCAGATGGATGCCCACTGCTGCCACTGGCACTAAGACCGTCGGAACTCCACCAACACACAGCCAGACCCTCACTGCTCCCCAGCACACTCTCTAGTCTGCCACTGCTGTCTCTGACTGGCCCTACTTCAAACGATTCTCAGTGGAAGTATATTCACCCTGGATTTCTACATGTTACAGGTTGTGTTTCACTTGTAAAAAGTAAATATTTTACTATACTGAGTGAGTCACAAATCATTCCTGTAAACAATTGTGAATTTTTCAGTAACAGTTAAGAGTTACAAATACCATTCAGTGTGTGTGTGTGTGTGTGTGTTTATGTGTGTAGTTTGGGGATTTTTTTCTTTTTTTTTTTTTTTTT